>NW_007255980.1:2418-16721 GCF_000164805.1 Carlito syrichta | reverse complement strand
TGTTTCTTTCTCATTCTATCAACTTCAGACTTTATTTCTTTAAACAACCTACGCTTACTTATTTTGTATTATTAAGCCTAACATTCCATTATCTAAGATGTCTAACGATATTTCTTCTTTCTGTTAATTATTGCTCCAAGTGGTTGCTTTGTGATTTTGGATTATAGCTCATGCTTAGATGGACTTCATGTATACAAAGTTTGTGCAGTCTATTTTATGAAATGCTTTGTATTTGCCTCTGCCAAATATCATAGAAAGATACCAATACAGAGCTATCTTATTGCAATTATTTGGCTTAACATTTGGCTTAACAAGTAGAAATTCATGATGGATGACATGTGGTTACAAGGGAGGTTTTTTTCCCCCAGAACCCAGGCCAATATGGACAAGTTTCCATGCTATTTTCCTCTGTCAATAGGAAGGTTTTTGCCATTCTTTGAGTGTATAGGCCTTTAAGAGCACACACTTTAGTGACAATCTCTGTTCCAACTCCCTACACTCTGTAGGTCTAAGCCTTTGCCTCCTGCTCCCGCATAATAGTCTGGAACCTTTTATTTGTTGTAATCTGCAAACATTCCCTGGCAAAATGGTCACTCTGATTTCTTTTTCTTTTTTTCCCACTGAGAATTTTTCTTATTTTCTTGAAAGCTCGGCAAACATTTGATAGCATTTTAAAAAATGTATATAGCATTGCTAGGGTTTTATAATTGTGTGCTGGGGGTAGAAAGGTGGTTTAGAAATGAAAATATTTTCTCAAATTTTTTTATTGAGATAATAATTGATTTGTCAATATTGACATTTTATTATTAACTAAAATCAATAGTTTACTATTAAGGCTCACTCTTTATTTTGCACATTCTATGGGTTTTTACAAATCTATTATGGCATATATCTGCCATTACAGTATTATACAGAATAATTTTACTGCCTGAGAAAACTCCTGTGTTCTACATATTCATTCCTTCCTCTCCACCTGAACCTCTGGCAACCACTGACTTTTTATTATGTTTATAGTTTGGTCTTTTCCTGACTATTATGTAGTTGGAATCATACAGTATATAACCTTTTCAAATTGGCTTCTTTTACCTGGTAAAAAGATAGGATCCTCCATGTACTTTTGTGGCTTGATAGCTCATTTCTTTTTATTGTTGAGCAATATTCCATTGTGATGATGTATAACAGTTTATTCATCCATTTACTTTACTAAAGGACATCTGGGCTGCTTTCAAGTTTTAGTAATTATGAACAAAGCTACTATAAACATCTGTGTGCAGTTTTTATCTCATTCAGGTAGATGGCAATGTATTCATATAATAAAAATGTTTACTTTAATAAGAAATTAGCAAACTGAATTCTAAAATAGTTGTACCATTTTGCATTCCCACCACCAATAAATGAGATTCTTGTTGTTCCACATTCTTGGCAGCATTTGTGTTGCCAATGTTTTGGATTTTAGCCATCTTAATAGGTGTGTAGTTGTATCTCATTGTTGCTTTAACTTGCAATTTCCTAATGACATATGATGTTAAGCATTTTCTTTTGTATGCTTATTTTCTATCTGCATATATTCTTTGGTGAAGAGTTTGTTCAGATTTGGCCCACTTTTTAATCAGGTTGTTTCCTTGTTTTTGAGTTGCAAGTGTTTGTATATTTTGGGTACTAGTCCTTTATCAGACACATTTTGCAAATATTCTCTTCCTATCTGTGTATGGTTTCATTCTGTGAACACTGTCTTTCACATAGCACGTTTTTAATTTTAATGAAATCCAGCTTATCATTTTTTTTCTTTTATGCCTTGTGCTTTTGGTGTTGTATCACCTAGATTTTAACCTATGCTATATTTTATGAGTTTATAGTTTTATGTTTTGCATTTAGGTCTATAATGTATTTTGAGTTAATTTTTGCGAAAGTTGTAAGGTTTATGTGTAGATTCATTTTTTCCATGTGAATTTCCAGGTTTTTTAGCACCATTTGTTGAAAAGACTATCCTTTCTCTATTGAATTGCCTTTGCTACTTTGTCAAAGATCAGTTGGCTATATTTGTTTGGGTCTGTGTCTGGGCTCACTATCCTTTTCCATTGGCCTATTTGTCTCTTCTTTCTCTTCTTTTGCCAACACCACACTGTCTTGATTACTGTAACTTTATATTAAGTTGAATTTGGGTAGTGTCAGTCTTCCAATTTTGTTTTTTTCTTTCAATATTGACTTGTCTATTTTAGGTCTTCTGCCTTTCTAGATAAACTTTAGAATCACTTTTCAGTATCCACAAGATAACTTATTGTGTTCTTTTCATCGTTTTGGATACTTTTGTTTATTTGCATTTGCCAATGCATTTTAGAATCAGCATTCTGATCTTTACAAAAATTATTCCGGTATTTTTGTGGAGATTGCGTTGAATCTATAGATCAGTTTGGGGAGAAAAGACATTTGAACAACATTTAGTTTTCCAACTCATGAACACAATACATCTTTTTTATTTATTAAATATCTTCTTTGACGTATTTTCTCATGTCTAATACTTTTTATCATAAAGACTCTATACACATTTTGTTAGATACAGTTGGTTCTTTTATGCTGAATCTGCTAAACTCACTTATTTTGCAGATTCTTTGAGAGTTTGTCTGTTACAGCCATATCATCTGTGACTGGAGACAGTTTTCATTTCTTTCTTTCCCATCTATACACCTTTTCTTCCTTCTTCCCTTCTCTCTCTCTCTCTCTCTCTCTCTCCTTTCTTCCTTCTCTCCATCCCTCTCTCATTTCTTTCTCTTCTTTTTATTCCTTTTTAAAATCTGGTTAATGAGGGACGTTTGTCCATAATTTTCTTCTTTTTTTCATGTCTT
The DNA here is from genome assembly GCF_000164805.1 of Carlito syrichta. Classification (NCBI taxonomy): domain Eukaryota; kingdom Metazoa; phylum Chordata; class Mammalia; order Primates; family Tarsiidae; genus Carlito; species Carlito syrichta. The sequence continues at coordinate 13,878 of NW_007255980.1, read as the reverse complement.
TATCTTGTTAAACCCAAATTTCAGAATCCAAGAGACCAACAAAGAGCCAGCTCTGATGCAAACACACAAGGGCCTTTATTCAGGCTCGAGTCTGGGCTCAGGCCCGAAGCAGCAGCTTCAGGGACGAGAGCCCCGATCCAGCATGGTAAGCAGTTTTTATACCTCATTACAGAGGGAGGGGAAAGAACTTTAAACTTGTTTTTACATGATAGGGTCATTTCTCCTAATGGGTACAGGGGCACTTGGGATTGGTCTGGTCCGCTCAGCTACCTGTGATTGACGGGGGAGCTGCTAAATGAGCAGAGTGGAATGTCAGCAGGCAGGCTAAGCAACGGAATGTCCGGGAGGGGTTTATTACTTGACATTCACCTACTCCTAGCAGCAGTTGCGGAAGCAATCGGTTATTTTATGAGACAAACAAAAATTAAACTTAACAAAATTCTAAGTACAAACACTGCAAACAAATACAGTGAACGTGGGGTAGGAATTCATATAGTAATAGTTCTCTTAGAGTTTTTTTTTTAATCTCTTGGGTCTCTCAATCTTATTATGATATTCTGGCCTCATAAAATGAGTTGGGAAGTATCCTTTCCTCTTCAATTTTCTGGAAGAGTTTGTAAAGAATTGGCATCATTTTCTCCCCTTAAATACGTGGTAGAATTCATCAGTGAACCTATATGAGCAATTTTGGGAGAATATTTTTAACTACAATTTTATGAGTATATCTTTATGTTATTGATTTGTTTTCAATAATATGTAGTAGTTTGTGTTATTATTATTTCATTTAAGTTGTTAAATTTGTGAACATAAAATTTTAATTTTGTTACTATCCTTTAAATATTTTTAGAGTCTATAGTGATGTTTCCTCTTTTATTCCTGATATTAGAAATTTGTGTCTTCTCTGTTTTTTGTTTTTGTTTTGGTCTGTATGACTAGAGATCTATTAAATTCATTGAAATTTTCAAATAACCAGCTTTTCATATCATTAATTTTCTTACATGTTTTTCAGTTTTCACTTGCATTGATTTATTCGCTTATCATTCTTATTTTTTTCCTTTCAGTTTATTTTGAATTTAATTTGTTCTTCCTTTTTCTTTCCTTAAGGAGGAAGCTTAGAGGGTTAATTTCAATTTTTCTTTTTTTATATATGCATTTGTTATTATAATTTTTCCTTAAAACACCACTTAACTATATCTCACAAATTTTGATGTTTATTTTTAATTTTTATTTCATTAAAATAATTTCTTTTTTTAACTTTAAAATTTTTTATTTTAAAATTGTGGGATACATTTCAGGGTTAGGTATACAAATATACATTGTGCAGCTATCCTTGTTGGTGAGATGTGACCCCCCTTCCCCAGGCAGATTTCCACTACTGCCAATCCCACCTCCCACCCCCCCAACCCCCTGCAATTTCCCGCTACTGTCAATCCTTTTTTTATAGTATTATGATAGTTGTTCAAGGTCCACTTATGAGTGAGAACATGGGATACACAGTTCTTTGTTTCTGTGAAAGATCACTCAGTATTATAGACTCTAATTCCATCCAGATTGCTTCAGAGTTCATCATTTTGTTCTTTATGGCTGCGTAATATTCCATTGTGTATATGTACTCCCTTTATTCAATCCAGTCCTCTTTTGATGGGCAGCACGGTTGGTTCCATGTTCTAGCTATTGTGAACAATGCTGCAATAAACATACATGTGCAGGTATCTTTTTTATGGAGTGATTTGAGATCTTCTGGGTATATTCCTAGTAGGGAGATTGCAGGTCATATGGAAGGTTGATTTTTAGAACTTTTAGGAATTGCCACACTGTTTTCCACAGAGGCCATACTAGTTTACACTTCTACCAGCAGTGTAGAAGTGTTCCCTTTTTGCTACATCCTCTCCAGCATCTGTTATTTTTTGAGTTATTGATGTTGACCATTCTGATTGGAGTTAGGTGGTATCTCAGTGTAGTTTTAATTTGCATTTCTTTGATAACTAGTGAGGCTGAACATTTTTTCATGTATATGTTGGCTGCTCATATGTCTTCTTTTGAGAACTATCTATTCATGTCTTTTGCCCACTTTGTAATGGGGCTGTTTGTTTTTTTTCTTTTCAGCATGTTTGAGTTCCTTGTAGATCCTAGATGCTAGGCCTTATTCAGACATAGAGTTGGCAATATTTTTTCCCCAGTCTGTGGGCTGTCTCCCTCTCTCTTGATGGTTTCTTTGGCTTTGCAAGAGCTTGTCAGTAGTTTCTAATCTTCCTTGTGATCTCTTCTTTAACTCACGGATTGTCTAGGAGTGTGTTTTAAAATTTTGTAGATATCTTGGTTTTTCTGGATATCTTTCAGTTATTGACTTATAATATAATTTTGTTGTGAAAGGATAACGTAATTTACAAGATTTCAAGTCTTTAAAAGTTCTTGCATATTGCTCAGAGTTGAGTCTATCTTGGCAAATTTCCCTGAAAAGGACATGTATTCTGTTGTTGGGTATGTTCCACAAATGTCAGTTTGGTTAATATAATTGATAATGTTGCTCAAGTCTACCATATTTTATGATTTTTGGTCTACTTTTCGTATTAATTACTGAAATATCTTTAAATTTAATTATGTACTTGTCTCTTTCTCCTTCTAGTTCTATTCATTTTTGCTGGGTGTATTTTTTTTTTTACTTTATTTCATAAAAAAGATATGGAGTACAAGTCAGGATTAGGTACATAAGTAATGTATGTGCAGGTGAAGTTTGGGCCTCCTACTGGCCCTCACTTCCACTGGTTTAGGATCAGGTACCCTTTGTGTTATGATGTTCTCCCCTTCATCCCTTCCGTGGCAGTGTCCCAAGACTGCTGACCCTTCTTTAGGTTTTTGTGGCTAATGTTCAGGTCCCACTTATGAGTGAGAATATGTGGTATTTGGATCTTTGGATTGCTAAGAAAGAGTGTCTCCAATTCCATTCAATTTGCTGAGAAGTCCATGATTTCGTCCTTCTTTATGATTGCATAATATTCCATTATGTATACATACCACATTTTCTTTATTCGATCTACTTTTGATGGACTTAGGGTTGGTCCCATGTTTTTGCTATTGTGAATAGTGTGGTAGCAAACATGCGTGTGCAGGTGTGTTTTTTGTAGAATGATTTGCATTCCTCCAGGTAAATTCCCAGAGGGGGTATTGCTGGATCACATGGAAGGTCAATTGCTAATTCCTTTAGATATTGTCACACTATTTTCCATAGAGGCTAGACTAGTTTGCACTTCTACCAACAATGTAGAAGTGTCCTTTTTTCTCCACACCAGGAAGCATCTACTTTTTTAAAAAAATTTATTGATGATAGCTGTCCTTACTGTGGTAAGGTGATATTTCAGTGTGGTGTTGATTTGCATTTTTCTGATGACTAGTGAGGCTGAGCATTTTTTCACGTATCTGTTGGTTGGTGGTATGTCTTTTTTAAAGAAATGTCTATTCATGTAATCTATTTTTTTTTTTTTTTTAATCAGGGTCTCACTCTGTTACTCAGACTAGAGTGCAGTGGCATGCTCATGGCCACTGCAGCCTCAACCTGCTGAGCTCAGGCGATCCTTTTGCCTCAGCCTTCCAAGTAGCTGGAACCACAGGTGTGCGCCACCATGCCCAGATGATTTTTTTATTTATTGTAGAGACGAGGTCTTTCCAAGTTGCCCAGTCTGGTCTTGAACTCCTGGGCTCAGGCAGTCCTCTAGCCTCTGCCTCCCAGAGTGCTGGGATTGCGGGCATGAGTCACCACACCCAGCTACTGCCCATTTTTTAAGAAGGAAGGCATTTGTCTTTTTCCTTTTGACTTGTTTGAGTTTCTTGTAGATCCTGGATGTTAGGCCTTTGTCAGATACACAATTAGCAAATGTTTTTTCCCATTCTATGGATTTTTTCTTCCCCACGCTCCTGATGGTTTCTTTTGCTGTGCAAAAGCTTTTCAGTTTGATGAGGTCCCACTTGTTTATCTTATCTTTGATGGCATATGCTTTTGGAGATTTGATCAAGAATTAGTTGCTCAGTATACTCCATGTATACAAGGGTGTTTCCTGCATTTTCTTCTAAGATTCTTATAGTTTGAGGTTTTACATTTAGGTCTTTGATGCATTTAGAGTTGATTTTTGTAGATGGCGATAAGTAGGAGTCCTCTTTCTTTTGAGACTCTGTTCTTAGCTGCACACACATTTAGAATTGTTACATCTTCTGAGTTGTCTCCTCTTTTGTCTGACATTACTATAATTACTCCAGCTTTCTTTTGATTACTATTTGCATGGTATATCTTTTTAAATGACTGACAATCTGTTCTTTTTTGGGTGTATCAAGACCATTTGTATTTAGTATAAATAATGATATGGTTAGATTAAAATCTGCAGTAATAGTAGTCATTTTCTATTTGTTCTATCTTTTTTTGCTATTTCCCCCTCTTTCTCTGCCTACTTTTGTATTAATTGAGTATTTTTATGACTTCATTTTATCTTCACTATTGGTGTATTATTTGTATCTTTAAAATTTTTTTATTTATTGCTCTAGGATTTTTAATAAACACATTTAGTTAATCAAAACCTATTTTCAAATATTACTCCACTTTAAATATAGAGTAATAACTTTAGAACAACATACTTCTAGTTTTTCTCTCTCATCCTTTGTGCTATTTTTACACATTTTACTTTTACATGTGTTCTAAACCCACAGTACTTCACTATTATTTTTGCTTTAGACAGTAAATTTTTTAAAAAGTGATTAAAAACACAGCAAAAAGTTTTTATATTTACCTTCATTTTAACAATTCTCAGAAATTTTTGTGTGGATCCAAGTATCTGTCTTGCATTGTATTTCTTCCTCTTAAAGACATTTAACTTTTTTTTTTTTTTTTTTTTGGTGTATGTCTACTGGCAGTGAATTCTTTCCTTTTTTTGGGAAAAATATATTCATTTCTCTTTTATTTTAAAAGATATTTTCACTTGGTATAGAATTCTATGTTAGCATATTTTTCTTTTAGCCCTTTAAAGCTGTTGTTCTGTTGTCTTAACTTCTTATGGGAATTAAGCTGTAATTTTAATCTTTTGTTCCTCTGTATGCAATGTGTCTTTTTACTCTGCCTTCAAGACTTTATCTTCATCTTTGATTTCCACGTTTGAATATAATGCGTGTGTGTGTGTGTTTGTGTGTGTGTGTGTGTGTGTGTGTGTGTGTGTGTGTGTGTGTGTGTTGGTATTTATACCACTGTGAATTTCTGAGCTTCTCAGATATGTGATTTGATGTCTTTCATTATTTTTAAAAATTCTCAGTTACCAATTTTTCTTTTTTTTTTTTTTTACTCTATTCTCTTTCTGGAATTCTAACTGCATGCATTTTAGGTTGTTTAATATTGTGACATAACTCTTTAATATTTGGTCCTTTTTTAAAAACTTTAATTTTTATCTTCCAGTTTTGGTACTTTCTATTAACTTATCTTCCAGTTTACTGATTTTTTTCCCCCCCTTGGCTATGTTCAGTCTACTTATGAGCACACTGAAAGCATTCTTCATCACCATTACCTTATATTTTAAATTTTTCTAACATTGACCTTGTTTTAGCTTTCATCTCTATACTGAAATTATTCAACTGTAAAATTACCCATCTTTTCCACTAGAGACTTTTCTACTTTTGGATTTTTTTCTACTATGATCCAGCAGGTCTTTTGCAACTATGAGATGACCTTAAGAATACAATCATACTATCATTTCTGCCTACATTCCACTGGTCAAAGCCACTCACATGATCAAGTTCACATTCAGTGGGTTGTATAGTCACATGACAATGGATAGGGATTATTATCCTATTATGAGGTATCTGTCTGGCACTGTATTCCTTTCTACTAAAGAACTTTCTTTAAGATATTTTGTGGTGTAGGTCTTCTGGCAATGAATTATGAAGAGAAAAAAACAAGTCTATTAAATCAATCTATGCAGTTGCCCACTGTAGAAACCTAGGAGTTATCTTTCATTCCTTTATTTTCCTCACTTCTCATGGTTGATCCATCAGAAAGTCCCAGTGACTCTTTTGTCAAAGTAAATACATATAGAATCCATACATTTTCTCTCTGCCATCCTAATCCAAGATAACATCATCTTTTACTTGGGCTCCAAGAAGCCTCATACTTGGTCTTCTCACTTTTACTCTGACCTTCCTCCTATTGATTTTCCTTGCCAAATAAATAATTATCTTAAAATATAAATCAGTTCACATTGTTCATTCACTTAAAAAAAATAACTCTATTGTGTTTGAAATGTTAACAAAAGATCAATGACATCTGCAAAAGGAGAACTTTATTTTCTTTATTCCTTTCTTTCTTTTTTTTGAGTTGGAGTCTCACTCTGTCACTCAGACTGGAATGCAGTGGCACGCTCCCAGCCACCACATCCTTGACCTGCTGGGCTCCGGCAATCCTTCTGCCTCAGCCTTCCAAGTAGCTGGAAGTACAGGTGCATACCACCACGCCCAGCTAATTTTTGATTTATTGTAGAGATGAGGTCTCGTCGAGTTGCTCAGGCAGGTCTCGAACCCGTGGGCTCAGGCAATTCACTCACCTCAGCCTCCCAAAGTGCTGGGATTGCAGGCTGAGCCACTGAGCCCGGCTTGAGAACTTTATTTTCTAAAAGCAGTCTGCAGGTTGGGAAGATTCAGCCTTGGGCACAAAAGAAAAGTGCACTCTGAGTTGAGGTTGGAGAGCTGAGGATTATAAAGGCAAAAACCATAGTGTAGAGAATTGGAGTCAGGAGAGTGGGGAACAGTCTTGACTGGATGACCTTTAAGCCCCAAATTATCAGTCTCTCTCAATTAGCTGGTTCCAGGTGATCAATTGATTGGCACCAGGTGGTCTATTGGTAGTCACTTGGATAATTTCCAGCTGCACTTGTTTTCGACATTATTTTCAGGAGCTCTTCTTTGACTTGCTTGCAGAAAAACTAATTTTTCAACACTTTCTAAGGACACAGAGAGCATGACTACTCCCGTACCCAGCCATGACCTCTTGGTTCTAATTTTAACTTTTGAGTCACAAGGAGTCCAACTTGTCTACCAACTGGGGGCATAATTTGATGCACTTAAAAAAATTAAACTAATAATACCAAGGCCATGACTATCTTTCCAATCTCTGACTATCTTTCCAATCTCATCTCATTTCAATTTCTTCTTTAATCATATTTCAGACACTTGGTGTTTCCAAGCTCTTTCCTATTTCATTGTCTTTGCATATGCTATTCCATCTCTCTAGACTGCTCTTTGCCTAACTTTTGCCAAGGCTTGCTCATTTCCCTCAATCTTAGTTTATATAACACTTTCTCAAATAGGCCTTCCCTGATCCTGCTGTCTAAAATTGGTTCTCCTGCTATTCTCTACCTAGCTTTTTGTTTCATTCTATTATCACTCAGATTTGTCTATTTACTTATCGCTCCCACTAAGCATCATGAAGGCAAGGGCCATTTCCATATTGTTCACTGTTGTTATTTCCACACTTGGCCTTGACCTTGGTACTTTGTAGGTTTTTGTTTTTTAAGTTGAATGAGTCAGTACGTGAATACATGACATAATGAAGGTTTGATCCAGGGCAGTGGTCATGGGGAAAGAAAAGAGAGAATATTTGAAACTCTTAAGACTCTCATTAAATGCCCAATCCTCTTTGAGGCCTCTTAGATTTCAAGTCAGAAATGGAGTATAGTGTCCTACTGTTGAACATCTGATTTCTATTTGTGCCTCATTTGTGGTATTTAACATGCTGTACCTCTTTTAGTAATTATTTTGAATGATTTCTGTTTCCTGCCAGAATTTTACCTATTTTAAGCCAAAGACTATGTTTTATTCATCTGTCTCCCATAATAGTCAACACCCTGCTTGGCATATAGTAGGTAGAATATATGTTTTGAATGAAAGAATGAGGGAATGATTTTTAACACTTTCCAGTTCTAGAGAGAGAAATGGGTATGCATAGATTGGGTCCCTGGATAACTACTCTGTAACTCAGCCTCTTGGGGAGGAGCCCAATCTGCTTGAAAGAAGTTTTCCAGTATCAACAAATTTTTTTTTGGTCAGGGCATGAGGTTGCCATACTTCACTTTCTGAAGTAGACCAAAGAAATATATAAATAATGAATTGACCTTTTCCAGACTTAATAATCTCAATTATAATGCAGAGCATTGCCCAGTGCATACCAGAAAAGTGAAGAGAAATGACTTTGGTCTTCCAAACTTTTCTACCTGGGGAAGCAGAATAATAGCCTTGATCACACTCTGAGGAGGCACTTGGGTCTCAGCCAGTCTCTGCCATTTGGGTACCTCATTCTTCCTCCTTCTCTGGTGTCTGTGGAAATAGGTCTAAGAGGAGGGGAAGGTAGAGTTGAATTGAGCCCCACAGGGTCTTATTAACATTTGCTGCTTGGATAATCCCAGAGGTGCCACATGTGGAAATCTCCACAGGCAGCTTTGCTTCTGATCAGTTAAGGTCAACTTGAATTTTGCTTTTACTCTAAGTGAGTCTCAGGAGGCTAGTTAGGAAGATGGCTACAGGAGTTCTCCAAGTGACAATCCAAAGAGGATCAGGAACAACTGGGATTTATTAAAAGAGTGAGCCAAGGGCATATGTCCAGGAGATGTCCCTATAGATCTTATTCCAAGCATCCTGAGTAAACTGGCAACTCCAGTGCCAGCTCTCCCTGCTGTGTAACTTACATTTGTCCCTGGAAGAACCTTTCTATTCTCACCCAAAATCTTCCCTTTGTAGTTACTTCTGATTTCTGGATTAGTCAGGAGAGGTTCGTCCTTGTTTTGGGGATACACCTGTTGATATGCACTTCTCCTCTAATCTATTCCAATAACTGATAACCAGATTAAAAATCCCCTTCTGGAAAGAAGACTTTTGTTTCATTGTACCTTGCATCACAGAATATTTCTAATAACAAAAAATGGACAACAATCCAATTATTCAACAAGATATAAACTATTAAATAAAATATGGAACATCAGCTGGGTGTAGTGGCTCACCTGGTGGCTGGGGAGGGAGGATTACCTGAGGTCAGGAATTTGAGACCAGCCTGGACAACATAGCAAGACCTTGTCTCTACAAAAAAAGGGGCGGTTTGTGCATGGTAATATGTACCTATAGTACTAGCTACTCAGGAAGCTGAGGCTGGAGGATCACTTGAGCTCCAAGGTCAAGGTTGCAATGATCCAAGATCATGCCACTACACTCCAGCCTGAATGACAGAATGAGAACCTATCCAAAAGAAAAAAAAAAAGGAACACCTATGTAATAGCATTTTATGCAGTCATTAATATATCTTCAAGGAGTTGTTTATACCATGGATACACCTTTATTTATAATTTTAAGTAAAACTGAGGATAAAAAATTTTACATATAATGTGAAAAAGCTATGTCAAATCATGTTTAGGCAATAGGAATATATTTAAATGATACCTATGGGTATTTGGTTATGATATTTTCTAACTGTTATTTTTCTTTATACTTTTCTGTAGTTTCAGTTGTATGTATTACTATAATAATCAGGAAAAAAGCACTTTAAAATTCAACACAGAGATAGATGTAATTTCTAATATAACACCAAAGGAAAATGGCCAATCAATTAATCTATTCATTTCTTAGGGTTGCCATAACAAATTACCACAAACTGAGTGATTTTAAAAAACAGAAATTTATTTTATCATGGTTCCATAGGTTAGAACTTCAAAAGCAAGGTACTGGCAGAGTCATTTCCTTCTGGAGGCTCTTAGGAAGAATTTGTTCATGCCCTTCTCTTTCTGTAGAATCCTTGGAATTGATTGACTTGTAGACACATTACTTCAGTCTCTGCCCCCATCATCACATGACATTCTTCCTATGCATCTCTGTACATCTGAATTCAAATTTCCCTCTTTTTTTAAAATAAGACACTAGTTATTGGATTACTGCCCACCATTTTCTAATATAACCTCATTTAACTTGAGTATAATCTGCAAAGATGTATTTTCAAATAAGGTCATTTTCACAGAGATGTTGGCTGGACAATAATTACTATTGATTACTGGACAATAATCACTCACTGTTCTCCCTCTTATCTCTAGCCAGTAGCCCCCTTGGTAGAACACAAATGAAAGCCAGAGGTCAAGAAAGCTCACTGATGTAGAACATACAGATCAGCTACTGAGAGCATTGAGCAGGATGGAAAAGAGTGGAAAATGGATCTGTGAGGGCAAACAAAGAAATTTATCCAGCACATTGGATTATTATTTAGTGTCATGTATGTTTTTACATTTGGACTGAGGTCTTAGTACTTCCCTGTCCAGGATGAAAAAGAGTAGAAAATGAATCTGTGAGTGCAAAAGAAATTTATCCAGCACATTGGATTATTATTTAGTGTCATGTATGTCTATACATTTGGACTGAGGCCTTAGTGCTTCCCTGTCTTCAGTTCCTCACTATGTGGGCTTCTCCACTTGCTTTCATCCAGAGTAAGCACACAAGAGCTAGCAAGAGAAAATCCCAGCCGGAGGGAAGTCATAATCTCTTACAACCTAATTGTGAAAGTGACATTATGTCATTTTTCTGTATTGGATTTATTAGAAGCAAGTCACTAGGTTTAATTCCTTCCCACATTCAAGGGGAAGGAATTAAACAGAATGTGAACAACACTTCCCACCCCCTTCATTTCTAATTTCGTTCCCCCTCCTGCTGATGACCAAATGCTTCAGAGGTATCCTGGCCCCCTCCTTAACCCAGAGGGTCAATCTTTTTTTAATTTATTTTAAAGGTGTGGGGTACAATTCAGGGTTAGGTATACAAATGTTCATTACACAGGTACCCTTGTTAATGAGGTGTGCCTCTCCCTCTCCTGGCAGTTTCCCTCAACTGCCAGTCCCATCCCCTTCCCACAACAGTTTCCCACTACTGCCAAACTCTTTCTTTTTTTTTTATCAATATTTTTTATTAAGATATTGTGGGGTACAGTTAAGGGTTAGGTATACAAATATGCTTCGTTCAGGCACCCTTATTGATAGGAGGTGTCTCCCCATCCCCAGACAAATATTTACTTCCATTAATCCCATCTCCCTTCCCCTTCCCCCCCATAGTTTCCCACCACTGTCAGTCATTTTCTTATAGTATTACATTGGATGCTCAAGGTCCACTATATGAGTGAGAACATGTGATACACAGATCGTTGTTTCTGTGACAGGTCACTCAGTATTATAGACTCTAGTTCCATCCAGGTTGCTGCAAAATTCATGATTTTGTTTTTTTAATGGCTGCGTAGTATTCCATTGTGTATATGTACCACATTTTTTTAGCCCAGTCCTCTTTTGATGGACAGCATGGTTGGTTCCAGGTTCTTGCTATTGTGAACAATGCTGCAATAAAAATCTGTGTGCAGGTATCTTTTTGATAGAATGATTTGAGTTCTTCAGGGTATATTCCCAGTAGGGGGATTGC
>NW_007255980.1:918-2157 GCF_000164805.1 Carlito syrichta | reverse complement strand
TTTTTCATGTGTCTGTTGTTTTTTTCTAGGTCTGAGAAGAATGTTGCTGGTAATTGATGGGTATTGCATTAAATCTGTAGATTGCTTAGGTAAGATGGACATCTTCACAATGTTGATTCTTCAATCCATGAACATGGAATATTTTTCCACTTGTTTGTGTCATCTTTGATTTCTTTGAGCAGTGTTTTATAGTTTTCATTGTAAAGGTCTTTCACGTTTCTGGTTAGGAAGATGCCAAGGTATTTCATTTTTTTTTGTGGCTATTGTGAATGGAATTGTGCTTTTTATTTGGGTTTCTGTTTGTTTATTATTGGTGTAAAGAAATGTGATTGTTTTTGCACATTTATTTTATATCCTGAGACTTTGCCAAAGTCCTTTATCAGTGTAAGGAGGTTTTTGACAGATTCTCTTGGGTTTTCAAGATACATGATCTTGTCATCTGCAAAGAGAGATAGCTTGACTTCCTCTTTTCCTATTTGAATACCCCCGATTGCCTTCTCTTCTCTGATTGCTCAAGCCAGGACTTCCAATACTATATTGAACAGGAGGGGTGAGAGTGGGCATCCTTGTCTTGTTCCAGTTTTCAGCAGAAATGGTTCCAATTTTTGTCCATTTAGGAGTATGCTGGCTGTGGGTTTCTCATAGATGGCTTTTACTATTTTGAGGTATGTTCCCCATATGCCTAGATGTTGGAGGGCTTTTATCAAGAAGGGGTGCTGGATTTTATCAAAAGCTTTTTCTGCATCTAATGATATAATCATTTGGTTTTTGTTTTGACATCTGTTGATGTATTTAATTACATTTATGGTTTTACGAATGTTGAACCAGACTTGCATCCCAGGGATGAAGCCTACTTGGTCATGATGGATGATTTTTGAGATGTGTTGTTGAATCCGGTTAGCTAGGATCTTGTTGAGAATTTTAGCGTCTATGTTCATTAAAGATATTGGCCTGTAGTTCTCTTTCTTTGTTGGGTCTTTAGCTGTCTTGGGTATCAATATGATGTTAGCTTTGTAAAATGATTTGGGGAGAGTTCCGTCTTTCTCAATTGCCTGGAATACTTTCAGTAAAATTGGTATAAGCTCCTCCTTAAATGTCTTATAGAATTCTACTGGAAAGCCATCTGGTCCAGGGCTTTTTTTTATAGATAGTTTTCTTATTATGTAGTCAATTTCCTTGATTGTTATTGGTCTATTTAGGGTCTCAATTTCTTCTTGTTTCAACCTAGGCAGGTTGTGT
>NW_007255980.1:0-748 GCF_000164805.1 Carlito syrichta | reverse complement strand
CTGGGATTTCAAGGTACACAATCATATCATCTGTAAAGAGAGATAATTTGACTTCCTCTTTTCCTATTTGGATACCCCTGATTGCCTTCTCTTCTCTGATTGCTTGAGTCAGAACTTCCAATACTATGTTGAACAGGAGAGCTGAGAGTGGGCATCCTTGTCTTGTTCCAGTTTTCAGAGGAAATGGTTCCAATTTTTGTCCATTTAGGAGTATGCTGGCTGTGGGTTTCTCGTAAATGTCTTTTGCTATTGTGAGGTATGTTCCCCATACGCCAGATGTTGAAGGGTTTTTACCAACAAATGGTGCTGGATTTTATCAAAATCTTTTCCTGCATCTAATGATATAATCATGTGGTTTTTGTTTTGACATCTGTTGATGTATTTAATTACATTTATGGTTTTACAAATGTTGAACCAGCCTTGCATTCCATGTATGAAGCCTACTTGGTCATGATGGATGATTTTTGAGATGTGTTGTTGACTCCTGTTTGCTAGGATCTTGTTGAGAATTTTAGCATCTATGTTGATCAAAGATATTGGCCTGTAGTTCCCTTTCTTTGTTGGTTCTTTACCTGGTTTGGGAATCAATGTGATGTTGGCTTCATAAAATGATTTGGGGAGAGTTTCATCTTTTTCAATCGCCTGGAATATCTTCAGTAGGATTGGTATCAGCTCCTCTTTAAATATTTTGTAGAATTCTGCTAGAAAGCCATCTGGTCCAGGGCTTTTTTTTTGTAGGTAGTTTTCT
>NW_007255979.1:2301-34387 GCF_000164805.1 Carlito syrichta | reverse complement strand
ACCTAACCCTTAACTGTACCCCATAATATCAAAATAAAAAATATTGATTAAAAAAAAATTCACTCACTCTTCCTAGTGACTGGCTTCATCACTAACCACCTAGTTTCTGAGTCAGAAATCTGGACTTTATCCTAATCCTTCTTTTCCCGTAGTGCTTGCTTCCAATCAGCGATAAATCTTCCTGTGCTACTGCCCAGATGAATCTTGACTTTATTCTCTTGTCTTTGTTCACACAGTCTAAGTTTAGGCCACTTTTATTTCTCATATTATAGCAACAGCCTACTAACTAGTCTCCCTACTCTGTCTCTTCTCTCTGTATGTGAGTGTAAATGTGTGTGTGTGTGTGTGCTTGTATACTCATGCATTTATAACTCATGCATATATACATATGTATATAACATATATATTCTATATATCCAGCAACCATAGTGATATTTCATTTTTATTAAAATTTAAAATTGTGGTAAAGTATAAAATTTACCTTTTTAACTCTTTTAAAGTGTGTCCAGTTCAGTAGCCATACGTACATTCACATTGTTGTGCCACCATCACCATCATCCATCCACATTACTTTTTGCATCATCCCAAAATGAAACTCTGAACCCATTATACAATAACTCCTTATTCCACTTCCCCCAGTCCCGGGAGACTGCCATTCAACTTTCTGACTCTGGAGCTTGACTCCTGTAGGTACCTCATATAAGTGGATCTACAGTATTTGTCCTTTTGTGACTGGCTTATTTAACTTAGCATAATGTCCTCTAGGTTCATCCACATTGGAGCATGTGTCAGAATTTCCTTCCTTTTTAAGCCTGAATAATATTCCATTGTATGTAAGTGTCACATTTTGTTCATCCATTCATTCATCAATGGAACCACAGTGATATTTCTTAAATATTATCACTCTTAGAAAGTTATAGTATCTTGTCCAGCTACTCTCAGAGTAAAATTAAAAGTCTTTACTATGGTTTGCAGGGCTCCCCCATTATGGCTTTCATTCTATTTATTTTCCTTTTACATCTTCAACATCAGTCAGGCTATTTGACCTAGCCACAATCTCTTTCACATCTGGGTCTCAACCCCAGCTTCTTCCTTGGCCTATAATGTTATTTTTCAGAATAAGCCCAGCTCAGGATGTCACCTCCTCCCAGAAGTTCTCTCCACCTTCCCATCCAGACTGGGTTTTGGATCTTCCTTTTTTTGTATGTTTCTAGAACTCCCTGAAGTTCTTTCTACCAATTGTACCCTTCACACTTAAAACAAAGCAGATATCTTATCTGCCATTTCATTCCTAGAGTCTGGCATGTTTTGGGTGCTCAATAAATTTTTGTGGAATGAATGAATGAATGGCTAATGGAGTGGACAAGCATATGGAGTTATGAAGAAGGTGGATGCTGAGGCAGTGGCCCGTGTGATTGACTAACTCAAGGCCACAGCGAATGCTAAGAGCAATCCTATGCAGCCCACTGGACACTGACTCCCTTCACTCCCATCAGACAGCTGGCTTAGGAGCTTTGTGCACACAGCAGAACAATGCACAATGTGCTGAGATTCATAGCCCCATCCCTCAAATCCCTGTAGAAGTTTTGGTACTTTCAGCACAGTTTTAATCGTTTTCTTGTTTGGTGAATGCTTACAACCTTCCTGACTCTATTCTCCACCACTTCTCTTCTTCATTCTCCTTCCTCTATTCTGACCTTGCAAATAAATTCATATGTTTAGGTCACTTAAACAAAAATGAGACTTTATTCTGTGAAGTAAGTGTTTAGTTTGTAAAAGGATCAATGGGCTATTTTAGATCAAATAACTATGTTTTCTTTAGCCATTTTAAATGATCTATTTTCATTTTTTAAGCCATCGCCTAGTGAAAGGACCTAAGAATATCCCCAACTTAGTGTTAGATCCCGTAATTACATTTTCCCATTTTGAAAGCAGTTATGCAGCCCTTACAATAGAGTCAACGCAGCTAAAAATAAACTCCAGGCAGTTCATATTAACTGGGTAATAATAACAGGCAACAAGAGGTTCGGTGTCCAAATATGATGAAAACAGGAAGTTCATTACACAAGCTGTTCTTTCCTGATAGATCTGAATTCTTAAAGCCTTAACTCAGAAATAATCTCCTCAGGTTATAAATAAAAGCAGAGAATTGTCTCTTCCTTGTGGCTTAATGGAAATGGTAACATTGTAGCTAAATAAATTCACATAGTTATGGATGGAATATAACACTAGAACGTCAGTCTTGAGGAGGAAGGGGTAAATCTGGAGACCTCTCTCTACAAACAGGCAGGGTTTAGTTTCGTCTCACCCTCGGCACAAGTTGCCAAGGAGATACTGCTTTACTAGGGAACAGTGGTAGGAAAACAGAAAGCCTTCAGGTGTAAAAATGATTTTTACTTTTCTCCGAGGAGAAAATGGATGAACAGAACAACCACACCTTTAAGTGTCTGCTAAATATTGTAAATTTCAGTTCTGGCCTTTCAGAGTCATGGGAATGAGGCCCAAAGGAAGACGGTAAACCCCTTTCCTTACAGAACTTCTTTTCTCTAATGGGTGTCACTGGTTGTAAAGATTCAGATCATCTTGATTAAAACAACATGAGCATGGAGGAAAAGTTTAATGAAGGTAGCTAGAATGAACCCAACCATCTCCCTTCCTGAAAGCAAATCCAGCCCTCCTTGGTGTCAATGGGCACTGTGAGAAGGGGGCTGTGACCCTGCCATCTACCTTTTTTGGCCAAAAAACAGCAGGATCCCCATGCCCCACCCTCCCTATGTACCCAGTCTTGCCCTGAGTGACTTTTTTGTTTGTTTGTTTCCCTGGATGAAAAAAAATTCTCAAAGGGAAACATTTTGCTGATGTGGAAGAAGTGAAACAAAAAATGTCAGAAGCACTAAAAGGCATCAGAATTGACGAGTTCAAAAACTGTTTTGAGCAGTGCAAAAAGCATCTCAATAGATGTATTGAGATGTACTTTCAAGGTGACTGAAGTTTAAACATGTAAGAATAAATACACATTTTTAAATAAATAAATTCCATTTTTAAAAACAGTTTTTGTAATGCTGTGTTGGGATTTCTTCATTTCCTAAAATACTGCTGTTCTCAGAAATGGGCTCTGACCGTAGATCCTCTCTACCTCGAGGCTGCCCATGAGTGGCAGGAACTTCTGTGGAGAGAAACAGGAAGAGTAATTGTTCTGGAGAGATTTACAGAAATACTCCCTCATGGTGAATGAATGCAATGGTTCTTCAACTTACATATGTAACAAAATCTCCTAAGAAGCTTGCTAGAAACAACACATGATGTGCTGAGAATTTTTGGCCCAGACCCAAGATCTTGGCTCAGGGGTCTGGGTCCACTCTTTGAAAAACTCTGCAACAGATTGCAGAAGGAACTGTTGTGGGAAGGTCAAAGAGTCAAAGAGGTCTCCTTTGGGAAATAAATAATGATTCTCTCTGGGGGCAGTGGGGATTCTGTCATGGAGAGAGGTTCCTCCACTAGGATCAATAAAGAAATAGAGCCAAGGATTTAGTCCCTGAGAGAGCAGAGGGTGGACAGGGACAGCTGTCAAGCCTGGCTGCAGAGAGCATGAAGCACACTGGGGAAATGTTTGAAGGAGCAGACCAGGGGGTGGTTAGCCATGGCAGCCAGATATAGGAGACAGACATTCTCTGGGGCACTTACTGCAGGGGAGTGAGGAGACCTTAGGGTAGAGCAGGCACGTCCCAGCTGAGTACAAAGCTGAGAAACAGAAGTTCTGTGGGGCCTGGTGTGGGAAGAAGCCTGGCACCGGCAGTCCCTCCAATAACTGCAAACACGCTAGAATACTCTGTGCAGGTAGCTTAGCTAGTGTATGCTCAAGACAGACTGACTTCTGATGATGTTGTGGATTAGTTCATCTTTTGGTTAAAAAAAATAGGAGAATATTAAGAGAATTTGGGACAGAAGAGGACTATGTCCTAAGCTGTAGTGTGAAGATCATTTTAAGATGTTTGAGTTAGGATTTGACATCAAGTGTGACATTCTTTCCTAGATCAACCAGTGTGTCTCAGACTATCAGTACTTCTACCCCAAGGGTCAATTTTATACATTTAAAAATTATAGGCTAAACACATTAGTTTCATTTTTATAGTCCACTTATAACTTATAGTGCTTTAAATCCAAATTTTTTGTTACTTTTTATCCATTCCAAAAACCTGTCACAAAATCAGATTTTTCATCTGATTAAATAATTAATGGACTTTCTTTGGTTTAAAATATCAATGATCTCTGTACAATAGTTTCTCTTAACTTTATTTTTATTTCTTTAATTTTTACTAATGCTAGCAATTGTGCTCTTTACATTGGAATTATCTGCCTAGCAACTAGATTATCAGCCATTTGAGCTAACAGTGCAATTCTCAGGCTTTCTGGATTGCAAAGCTCTATTGTTTCCTGACTTCCACATATTATCCATTATTTTTTTCTAATGGAGCAACATTAATAGACTTCAGAAAAAGAGTTATAATAACTCAACTTCTGTTTTGCTTCTGTTATCTCTGTCATGGGTTATGGTTCCCAAGCTATAAAAAATAGAATAAATATTGTTAGTGGAGCTTTGAAATCAAAGATAGTTGTTAGGTGTGTGTGTGTGTGTGTGTGTGTGTGTGTGTGTGTGTGTGTGTGTGTATTTGTGGGCTTTGTGTGTGGGAAGTAAAAAAGACAGTCTACTTAATTCAACAAAACATGTTTAGTGACTGAAATATGCCAGACACTGTTCTAGGTTCTCCAGTTCTCAGGGAACTTACATTCTTGTGGTAGGAGGAGACAAATGGATAGAGAGATGTAGGACCTGGGATATGTATGCTGGTTTCTGCAAGAGTAGTTAGACAAGACCTCTCTAAGTGACATTTGGACAGAGAATTGAAAGAAGCGAGTAAGCCTAATGGATATCTGGGGGAAGAGCTTTCTTGGCAGAGGACACTTGAGTCCAAAGGCTTTGACAGGAGGTTGCACAGCATTTTGAGGAATATCAAGGAGACCAAAGAGAGTGGAGTGGAATGGTTGAGGGGGAGAGTGAAAGGATACAAAGTCAGACAGTTAGCTGAGGAAGATCATGTTAAGTTCTTTTAGGCCATAGTAAAGACTTTGGTTATTTTTCTTAGTGAAAGGGGAAGCCAATGGGGAGTTTTGAGCAAAGGAATGATGTGAACATTTTGACAGGATCACTGTGGCTGCTGTGTTGGTCTGAGTTCCCCAGAGGTAGAACCTGAGATGGGGATATGTGTGATTTATGGATGGAGCAGGCAAAGGATGGGAAGGAAAATGGCAAAATTGTGGTTTCAGGTGATGTGAAGCTTCAGTCTGATCAGCTCTGGAGCATAAATTACGCTATAGAGTTTTCCCCACATTAAGGCAAGGGAGAGGAGCTTTTAACCTCACTCAAGTTATTGGCTAAGACTCTGGGGAAGGGGTGGACTGTAACTCCAGGTGGGGTGGCTTCCACTGTCCGAGGGCAGTTCTCACTGACACACTCACAGCAGCTGAGGGAAAGGATCACGAACTAAACTGATAAAAAAGATTCCAGGGGACCCGAATAGCATCTTTACATGAAATAAAGGTGGAAGTAACACCACCAATTAGGAGGCTACTGCAATAGTCCAGAAGAGAGATAAAGATGGCTTGGACCAGAATGTGGCAGTGGGAATGCTGAGAAGTGGCTGGATTCTGGATTCTGGATTCTGAAGGCAGAGCCCATAGTTGCTAGTGGCTTGCCTACAGAATATGAGAGAAGAATCAAAGACAACTCCATTGGCCTAGTCATTTACTGAGATTAGGAAGACTGGAAGGAGCAGATTTTAGAATGCAGTGACAATTGGAAGCTCTGTTTGAGACATATTAAATTAGAAATGCATCACAGATGTCTAAATATAGATGTTAAGCAGGCAAAAATTGGATGTAAGAGTCTTAAGTTGTAAAAATATGTCTTAGGTCCAGGCTCATGTGACCAGTCACCTATGATACTAAAATAATGTCCATATGGGTTTGAGGAAGAAAGACATAATTAGTTCCAATATACCTCAAAAAGGGAAAGGTCAAATATTTAACACCATAGATCAGTAAGCTTGAAGGCAACACAGGCACCATTATGAAAATGGATTATTAAGCAAATGATTTTTTTGAGTAATTTAATACAAGTTTTAAGAATCTGAAGGTAACATGGATTCACAAAGAACAACTCAGATCATACTAATTTCATTTCCATTTTTGAAAGATATTCTAGGCACATAGGTTTGGTAAATTCTGCATTCTTAATACATCCCAATTTTTACAGAGTGTTAAAGTTTTTTTATCATATTCATATGACAGAATGAATAAATGTAGTCCATAAAATAGAATAGTTATGTAGCATTCTAACTAGCTAAGTAAGAAGAGTAGAAAAGTGTCAACCTCTAGACTATGTTTCGCTGCCAATCAAGTTATATCACTAGACCCTTTGTTAGTCATAATTTTTTTTCAACAGCTGAAATGAACAGCTAGAAAATGTATTACTAGATTGGAAGATGACACAACCTGAAGAAAATGACTGATACACTGCATTATAGAATAGAAGTTTTAAAGGGAGGAGAAACTCAAACTCATAATCTAAAACTTAACAGGGATGGACACAAAATAAGGCAAAACAGCCAATTTCACAGGTTGTGAAAGATCTCTCTTCGGCAATGAACAGAATCAACAATTTTTTAAAAAGTAGTTTATTTTTTTATCGAGTCAGTTGTAGCATTAAATTAAGATTGCGGGCTTTGGAGCCATCTGCCTGGGTCAGAATCCTGGCTCTGCCACTTACTCACAGTATGATCTTGGGTATGTCCCTCAAAATCTGTTTCATTTTCCTCACCTGTAATATGAGGATGATAATATTAGTTTCAACTGATATTGTTGGAATTGCAATAATTAGCTGAGTTAAGACATGTAAAGTACTTAGAGCAATGCCTGGCACATAGTAAGTGCTCAACAGGCAATTGTTATGACAGGCTCAGCAGTGAGAACTTGTTGATAAAAAAATGGAAAACAATCTTTGGGTACAAGCTTTGGGTAGAAATGAGGGGTCAAGACTAAGGAGAGCTCATGGCCCACTGTCTTCTTTATTGCTGAGATTTTATGTTAAATTCTTGGTGTCCCTAGTTTAAAAAGTGTCTACACCTTGCAGGAGATTAAGTGTTGAAAGTGATGAAGTGTGTGTAGACTTATGCCAAGTGAAGAAAGTTAAAAGGACTGAGATAGAGAATATCATGTCTTTTGGAGAAAACTGAGAAGCTGAAATAGAGCTTTCTTAAAAAAAAAACAAACTTGAAGAGCTGTTATGTGGAAGAGGAATTAGAGTCCTTGTGGCTGTGGAGACAGACCCAGGAGCAAAGGGTAGGAGTGAAAAAAGAAGGGGTGAAGTGTGGAAGTGTTTTTCTGTTATGGACAAAGGGTGACAGAAACCTATTCTAGCTCTTCCTCAAAGTTACTGTATGATGTCAAGTCTCTCAGTTCTTTAGGCCTCAGTCTCATAATCTGAAATCAGGATTTGGATTGGATGCACCCTAAAATGAAAATTACCTTTCATCTATCAATGGGCTGTCTTTCTAGATGGTGAGCTTCCTTGTCACTGGAAATGTTTAACTAAAAAGCATGAGACGTATTAAGAATATATATTATTGTATTTGATTGAAGTTTGGGCTAAATGACACAAAAGTTTCATTCAGTGCTAATATTTTAGCAAAATTTTGGTTGTGTTTTAGATGTTTTTTCTATCCCCCATTCTTACTCCATAGACCTGCTTTCTTGATGGTAATACAGATTCTCAAATGATTATGTAAGAACTCCTAACATTGTCTGTTGATTAACTAAGGTGTGATTTCCTCCTCATGCACATTCCTTGGGGCATAAAACTCAGAGAACTGAATGACCTCATGAGGGAACTCATGATACAATTCCCATGGTGCCCAAGGCGGCACAGCAGAATTTCTAGTGCTATGTGTTATCCTTGCTCCCATTCTGTCCTGCAAGTAGAAAAAGTGAAAAATATCCAGGCGCTGTCTCCATATTATGTGGCCCCTATGTTCACAGCTGCATATTAAATATTTGGTACCTGTGCAAGGCTGGGATATGCAGGCTGAGGGTGGGTACAGCAGGAGAGGAAGGTGCAAGGGCAGGCTAGATGGCAGCCATGAATGGCAGAGCTGTGGGACATATCATCTGTTGCCTGAGCTACCAGGTTGACATAAGTTTTTTATACAAAAATATTTATTGGCCACTTAGCATGTGGAGGATACTCTGCTAGGCACATCAAGAGACATTTAGAAGCATGACACACTGCCCCTATTTGGCAAGGTGTTTATAATTTAGTTGGAAGAAAATTGCAATTTAGCTGCAAGCTGTATGCAGTACTTATATTAGTCAGGGTTCTCCATAGAAACAGAACCAATAGGTCACAATTGATTTTATATATATATAAATGTACATACAAATATACATACATACTGGTTCTGTTTACATATACAGAACCAATATATTATAAATTATTATATATTAGTATTTATTATTATATATTATAAATAATTAATTGGCTTATGCAAGTATGAAGGCTGAGACATTCCATAATCTACTTTCTACTAAACCAGAGATCCAGAAAACTAGTGGTGTAGTTCAAAGCCTTTAAAGCCTGAGAGCCAGAGAGCAGATGGTATAGATTCCAGTCCCAGTCTGAAAGTCTGAGACTCAGGAGACCTGAGGACATAAAATACATTTTCCAGCTCAAGCAGTCAGGCAGAGAGTGAATCTAACCTTCTTCAACCTTTTAATTTATTCAGGCCCTCAATGGATTGGATGATGCCCACCCATACTGGGGAGGGCATCTGCTTTACTCAGTTCATCGACTGAAATGCTAATATCTTCTGGAGACGTCTTCACAGACACACCCAGAAATAAAGTTTAACCAGATATCTGGGCATCCAATGACCGGGTCAAGTTGACATATAGGATTAACTATTGCAGTACTTATTGTTTACAAAATACCTTCAAGCAAATCATTCTCCTCTTAACAGGCTATAGTTTTGACCTTTCAAGTACCCTCACAATAGCCTGTGAGGTATTGTTATTTCCACTTTTCGGACAGGAAGTGTTGGGTCTGAAAAGTTAGGCTACTTACCCGAGATCATCCATTTGCGCTGTCTGAAATGCCCTTGCTGTTGTTGAAATAGATCTATGACTTCTGACTTTAATTCCAGTGCTCTTTTAACTATATAACACTAGCATGAGCAAGAAAGTAGAAAACAATATATAGACTATAGTACATATCAAGAGAATGGCACAGATGAAGATGTATTACAGAAATTCAGGAATTCAGATCTCTGTGACTGTCTACAGAAAGGAGAAAGAACTATGGAGCTGGGCTAGAGTTTGATGTTTGGAGACCAAGGTAAGGCCTTCTAGACAAAGTAAATGATTTTTCAAAAGTGGAAACTAACCCACCTTTATTTATTTATTTTTTACTTTTTTATTTTAAAGATGTGGGGTACAATTCAGGGTTAGTTATACAAATGTTCATTATGCAGGTATCCTTGTTGATGAGGTGGGTGCCCACTTCTCCTGGCAGTTTCTCTCAACTGCTAATCCTATCATCCCTCCCCTAGCAGTTTCCCACTACTTCCAGTCCCTTTCTTATGGTGTTATGATAATTGTTCAAGGTCCACTTATGAGTGAAAACATATGGTTCTTTGTTTCTGTGATAGATTGCTGAGTATGATGGACTCTAAATCCATCCAAGTTGCTGAGAAGTCCATATATTTGTTGTTATTTGTTTACATTTCTTTTATCCAGTCCAGTTTCGATGGGTAGCAGTTTTTGTTCCATGTTTTTGCTATTGTGAATAGTGCTGCAATAAACATGCATGTGCAGGTATCTTTTTTGTAGAATGATTTGAGTTCCTCCGGTTATATTCCCAATAGGGGAATTGCTGGGTCATATGGAAGGTCAATTTCTAGTTCTGTCAGAAATCACCACACTGTTTTCCAAAGAGGTTACACTAGTTTGCATTCCCACCAGCAGTGTAGAAGCATTCCTTTTTCTCCGCAACTTCGCCAGCATCTGTTGTTGTTTGTTTTATTAATGATGGGCATTCTTACTGGGGTTAGGTGGTATCTCATTGTGGTTTTGATTTGCATTTCTCTGATGATGAGTGAGGCTGAGCACTTTTTTATGTGTCTATTGTCTGTCCATATATCTTCTTTTGAGAGGTGTCTATTCATGTCTTTTGTCCACTTTTTAATGGAGCTGTTTGTTTTTTTCCTTTCGGCACATTTGAGTTCCTTGTAGATCTGGATGTTAAGCTTTTGTCAGATATTCAGTTGGCGAATATTTTTCCTTCTGTGGGCTGTCTCCCCATTCTGTTTTGCTTTGCAGAAGTTTTTCAGTTTGATGAGGTCCCACTTGTCTATCTTATTTCTTATGGCATGGGCACTTGGGGTTTTGATCAGGAATTTTTTTGCCAGTTCCAATTTCCATAAGGGTGTCTCTTGAGTTTTCTAAGGTTCTTATAGTTTGAGGTTTTACATTTAGGTCTTTGATCCATTTAGAGTTGATTTTTGTGTATGGTGATAGGTAGGGCGAGAACACATATTTAAGGAGATGCTCATGGGGCTGCCACATTTGACTGCATTGTTTATGCCCTGCATAACTCCATGGGAGTCATTCACATAGACACTGGTATAAAAGACCTCAGGGGTTGTTCAGTGCACAACCTGCACAGTCGTCTGGGAGCAGCCCTGATTGTGTACATCAATGGGATTGAGTAGGAGCATTCAGAAGAGAAGTGAAATAGAAACCTAGAAAGGTAGGCAAGGGACTGATTATGGAGAGTTGGCAGGTTAAGTTAAGAATTTTCTGTTTCAAGCTATAGGTATTGAATAATTCTGAATCAGAAAAGAGTTACAATAAAAGCAGTTTTGGGATAATTGTTCTGGAGATGTGTAAATTAAATTGTGAAAGGGAAAGGTTGGGAATAGCAGATCCAATAATATTTTGGTCACCAAAACATGACACTATTTTGGTCATCTAACATGAGATAGAAAGGGTCTGAACAGTAGTGGTAGCAATGAGAAGACAAATAAAATAACAAATATGAAAATCTTCTTTCATGAATTCTGCAGATGTTCTTTGAGTGTTTAACAAGACAATATGCTACATGTCAATGATTTAATAGCAAACCAGATAGGCATGATTCTTGCCATTCTAGAGTTTGTAGACCAGTAAGGGACTCAGACATTCACCAAATAAACACATATAATTATGATAGGAAGGAAAAGCACAAGAAGATATGAGAATGTATAACAGAAAGGAATTTGATATAGTTTAGGCAGAAAGAGATTAGGATAGCTTCTCTGAAAAAAAAAGAAGATATTTGAATTGAGATTGGGAGGGCAAATTGAGAGGAGATTGAGAGAAGTAAACTTGCAAAGCAAGGCAAGGAAAGGAAGAAAAAAGCATTCCAGACAATGGAAGCCACATATGCAAAGGCCCTGTGGTGGCAGGGAGCATGCATTCAAAGAAGTAAAAAATGACCATTAAAGTTAATACATAACAAGAAAGGGGGAAAGTGGCTGACATGAGGCTGAAAAGAAAGACGGGAGCTAATAATACTGGGTTCTTTGTTTTTATTTCAGAAACAACAGGAAGACATTTTAATCAGGAGGTAACATGTTTGGTTTTACATTTTGGGATAGATACTTTTGCTGCAATGTGGAGAATAGAAGGAAGGTGGACACTCAGGAAAACTGGTACAAGCCTATTATTATAGCACAAAAACGAGTCTTGGTGGATTGGACAATGAAGATGGCAGTGAGGAGAGAACATTGTAAAAGAGGTCTTACCAGGGCTTGATGGCTAATAGGATATGAATCAACAACGAAGAGGAATTAATCAGCAATGGTTCAGATATGGGAATCTTGTTGTCCAGTGGTACTAGTAAGGGATATTATGGAAAATGGGAGGTGGTGCTGGTTTGATATGCAGAGTTAGGGAGCATGGAGGGTTATTCAAGTGAAAATGTGTTTAGTGAGCAGTTAGATTAGGATTTTTTTAAAAAAGACAAAGCTCCAAAAGTTCTAAACAAAATTTCAGCAAATCAGATCCAACAACACATCTCAAGAATCATCCCTCATGACCAGGTAGGCTTCATTCCTGGGATGGATTCAAATCAAGTTTAAGGCCAGTCCTAGCTAGAAAGCTAGAGGCTCCCCAACCCTGCATTTACTAGTCACAGGCAGAGAAACTACATTTGCGTTGTAGCTTTTTCTAGGCCAAGAATCAGATTTCGTCAGACCCATCCATTTGTAAATAAATAGACAAAGAACCTAAAACCATCAAAATGATTTTTTAAATTTAATTTGTTTCTATGCTTGAGAAGTCGCAGTGCTCCTGTGAACAAAGAACACCAAAGTTCCATTCTTATTCCAAATGATTCTAAAATCCAGTAACACTTGTCTCAGCATTGAATAAGCACATTAAAAATTGATTTCCTTTGCTGAAACATTTTTATCCACTTACAGGTATGACCAAAG
This sequence comes from Carlito syrichta, assembly GCF_000164805.1. Lineage (NCBI taxonomy): Eukaryota > Metazoa > Chordata > Mammalia > Primates > Tarsiidae > Carlito > Carlito syrichta. The sequence goes on along the minus strand of NW_007255979.1, from coordinate 21,803 downwards.
ACTTCAGTTCTGAAGGATGGTAGTAGATTGCTCAATCTGTGCCAGAGCTGTCAGAAATTATGGGCCAAATTGGTTATTTTAAGATGTAAGACCAACTTGAGGCTGGCACCAATGACATAATGCACCTGTAAGACAAAGCATTTAAGTGAAAATCAATTGTGTTCACCTCTTTGGAAAGTCTTTTGTGAAAGTAAAGTTCTGGTGGCTTCACAGGCCAAGGTTAAATTCAAAGTTGACTGCTCTAAAGACAAAAAGGAAAAGATCAAGTCAATGAATTAGGAAATTTGTTCAGTTTATGGTGAGTTAAGAACATATGGCAAAACATCTTCATTGCCTCTTCACATCTGTGTACAGAGTGAGTGGGTATGGCGACTTACTCTCTGATAGCTTCCTTCATGTGGTTTTGTATCTGATAAGTTAGCACTGAACTAAATTCCCATAGCAAGGTGGTAAAGCTCCTTTTCGTTTGGTAGTATCCCTCTGGTATATCCCACCCTATTTTCATAGTTTTTTCTGAAATGTTACTTCCCTCTCCCCCCAGGATTTCAGATGCACATTTCAGATGAGTAGGATGACTGTTTCTCCAACCTAAGTATAGAAGGGTCATTGAAATATAGGGAGAATGAGGGTCTACGTAGGTCAAAAGTCAGTGCAGAACTAGGACTTTAGGAAAAGCTTACATTTTTATAAATTACATCTAAGGACGTACTGCCTGAAGTCTAAACCTTTAGCAACAACTTTTGTTAACCTTTTAAAAAATGAGATATAATTTATACACAATGAAATGCTCTAATCTTCAAGTTCAATCACTTTTGATGATTGCATATCAAGACACAGAATATTTTTATCTGCTTGGAATGTTCTCTCATGCTCTTTCTCAATCTCCATACTCACCCCCCAATCAACTACTGATCTGCTTTCCACCATAATAGATTAATTTAGTCTATTCTAGAATTTCTTACAGATGGATTCAGAGTGTTCTCTTTCTTTCACTGAGCATAACGTTTCTGAGATTCTTTGACACTGTGCGAACTGATAGTTCACTCCATTTTTATTGGTGAGTAGCATTCCCTTCTTTGAATACATGACAGTTGAAAAAAAATTTGTTCCCCTGTTGATGTACATCTGGATTTTTTGGCTATTATGAATAAAGCTGCTATAAACATTCTTATATAGGGTTTTATGTAAGTATAGGTTTTCATTTCTCTCGGAAAAATATCTATGAGTAGAATTGCTGGACTGTAGGATAGATGTATGTTTAACTTTCAAAGAAACGACTAAATAGTTTTCCAAAGTAATTGTATCATTTTACACACTCACCAGCAAAAAATAAAAATTTGGTCATGTCAAATCTTTTCCAAAATCTGATGTTGTTAATCTTTTCTTTTTAATTAGTCACGTGTGTGTGTGTATGTGTGTGTTGTGTTTTACTTTGCATTAACTTAATGACTAATGATGTTGAATACTAATAATGTTGAATATATGTGCTTGTTGGCCATCTTTTATGAGCTGTCCAAGTCTTATTCTCATTTTAAAAACTGAATTCTTTTAATTATTGAATTATAGAATTTCTTTGAATGTTCTGGATACAATATATTTGTCAGATATATCTATATATAGTTAAAATTTTTCCCCGAGTGTGTGGCTTGAGATTTATTTTTTTTAGAGACTTATTTTTTTGATGGTGTCTTTGTATGGGCAAATGTTTTATACTTTGGAGTAGTACAGTTTATTGACATTTTTCTTTTTATGGTTCATGGTTTGTATGTTCTTCTTGAAAAAGTTTTGCCCACTACAAGATTGTAAAGATCTTCTTCTATTTTTTCTTTGTAACTGTATTGTTTTATCTTTACATTTAAGTCTATAATACATCTCAAATTGATATTCTTGTGTGTATGGTGTGAGGTAGGCGTCAAGGTTCTCTGTCTTTCCTTTTTTGTTTTTGTTTTGGTATGGATATCAAGTTATTCCAACCCAGTTGTCAAAGAGATTTTTTTTCCCGTCTGAATTGCTTTGCTGGCCTTGTAAAAAGTCATTTGACTATTTGTGTATAGATTTATTTCTGGATTTGCGCTTCTGTTTCTAGTTCTGTTTTATTTTCTGGGTGTTTGCAATGATTTTGAAATAGGAATAAATTGAAATTCTTAGATATACAGAGGTTTATGAATTAATGTAGCAACATTTAAATTTTTAAAAAACAATTTGAAGATTTTTTCTTGGGTTCAGTGAACACAAGATCATTTATTTGATTCTCATGTGAGTACTCAAGGGGAAGTGGTTACAAAGAGCCAGAGTGTTAGTGTGTTTTGGCTTAAAACTTGCTGTTTTAACCACATCTTCCAAGAATGAGATGAAATCGAGCAAGAATTAGCTTGTTTTAGAGCAAAAACACAGGGAATAGAAAGAGTCTAGAAAAGTACGGGCTGGCAGAGTTGGAAAACTCTACTATTCCTAAACCCTAATAAGTTGGGGCCTTTCTACCCAAACCTATTATTTCAAAAGGTTGAGTGTAGCTGCCATGAGTTGAGAGAGGTAAATGCTAGCTCACATTTGATCTTTTGCAATTAATTAACAATTTTTGCTGACTTTTTCTTACTCACCTATATGACTCCCAGTGTTTCTCCCTATGCTCTGACTAGTATGAATCACAATTCAGGTCCTGGCTTTCCTTGGAAGAGCCCATCTTTCCTTAGAATTCAGGCTAGTTGTTCTAGAAAAGCTGTGATTTGTAGTCTATCTGGCCTTTTATTGTTGTGAAGGTTGGACAGATCTTTTTCCAGCATTTTACATTTCATGTGGACAAAGAATTCCCAAAAGGGTCATTTATAAATGTATTATTCACTTTGTAAAATAATTTCCTGTACTATTTCTTTGAATCACAATCTCCATTACCATTCTCTCCAACTCTCCAATCTGTTTCCTTTTTTTTTTCCCTCCTTCCCTCCCTCCCTCCTTTTTTTCCTTCCTTCCTGTCAGAGTCTCACTCTGTCCTTCACTACATACAACCTTGGACTACAGGCTCAAGTGATTCTTCCATCTCACCCTCCCAGGTAGCTGGGATTACAGACGTGTGTCACCATGCCTAGCTAATTTTTTGATTTTTTTTTGTAGAAATGAGGTCTCACAATGTTGTCTAGGCTAGTCTTGAATTCCTGGGCTCAAGCAATCCTCTTGCTTTGGTCTCCCAAAGTGCTGGGATTAGGATTAGAGGCATGAGCCACTGATCCTGGCCTCCAATCTGTTTCTTTATGGGATTGTTTTCACCTGTCTCTAAGCTTCTAGACCACAGCTCCTGGAGGGTATGATTTGGCATTTATTTCTATTCTCAGTTATTTGCACGGATTCTGGCGAAACTAAAAGACCATTTGTTGATCAATTGATGAATGAAATGCCTTTACCAACTTTCTCAGCTGAAAAACACTTATTTATCTTTTAAGATAAAAAGCAAATGCCACTTTCTCTGAGAAAACTCTTTGAATTTTTTTAGAAAGAGCTAGTTGTTCTTTCTCTGTATCTTTGTAATACTTTATGCAATCCTACACAAGGTATAGTATATGGTGATAATTTTTATATCTTTTAGTTTCGATTGTCAGTTGGTTGGAAGCACAATCAGTTCTTATTTTTCTGGATCTTCAGGTGACTAGAACCATGGGTGATTATGATTCAATTTGTTAAATGGACATAAAAATTGATTTTCTAAATGAATTTCTGAATGTCTTTGTTGAATGATTACACACAGTGTGTTTTGCATTCATGCAACTTCTACGTATATGAAGAAATGTATTTGTAACGATATGAGTATATGTGTGTAAGTCTGTTTTATCTCAATGATGCTGATAACTGCAGACTTTGCTTAGGGCAAAGATGTGGCACCTCTGCCACCATTTTCTCCTTGTGTGCCATCACAGACACACCATCTCAGTTCTTTTTCCTATTGATCATGGCATGAATTCAGAATTCTACTTTCCAATAACAACTCTACCAATGGATTAGATTTGATGCACAGAGTAAGGATGATTTTCCCTTCTCTAATCTAAGGAGATCCTGAGGCAATAAGCTGGAGGTCACTCTTGATGCCCTTGTGGGATGAAATCTAGAGGAAAGATTCTAATCAGCTGCAGACACTTTGCAGATTCCTGTCTTTCAGAACTTGATCACATTTGCATTTTGGCTATGATCAGATGGTGGAAACACAAACTCCAAACTGTCAATCAACTTGGGCTTCTTTTCCAACTTTTCATAAATAAATTTCTTTAAAGATCTTTGAACATTCTTTTAAACATCAAAATCATATAACTAGTTTTTAAACAATTACAATGTTCTCTACCTATGTATTACATAGGTAATCTAGAATTGTCTATACTGAAAATCTAGCTTAGGAGATGTGAACAATATGTGTGTGTGTGCACTCATATATGTGTACGTGTGTGAACTGAGGTATAAATGAGATTTGAGGGAGAAAAGAGAAAATATTTACTGAAAATACATTTTTTATATTGTCCAGTTTTACCTTTAAATATCAGCAGAAAAAATTTAAAGCATATAGATTTCTGGCATGTAATTTATCTTCAAAACAGAAATTAAAGCTAACCACTTATAAATTTGAGTTTCTTTCTGAATTAACCATGCTGGCATTACCCCAGCTACCTCCTTATGTTCACATGGTTGCTTCCAGACTCTATGTAGAATTTTATGCCTCTGTAGTATCAAATTTGTTAAATGGCATATTTTTATATCAGTAATTTTTATAGCATATTGTTATTCCAGACTTTTACATGCCTCTAATTTATTCTTAACTTCAATATAGCAGTATTGATTTTTTTCTTCTAAGTTTGATGGTATGAACACTTCAGTTGTGATTTAAAGTCATTTTAGCACTATCAATAATTTGTACTTCCTTTTCTATTCTTTTGCAAACTTGTATATTTGGGCAGGTACAGCTGTAAGTATTAATTCTCCTCAAGTTTCCTTTTTAAACCTCTTTGAAAAAATTTAAATTATTTCTTAATGTAATTGAGATTGTGTGTCTCTGATGACTTTGGGTTATCCATGACACTTAAATGCATAATAGTAAGAACAGTTTTGGTTGCAAATCAAATAGAGCCTGGTATAGTTTCCTTAAATCATATTTCCTCTTCTTAGTCCCCTAGTGACAAGGACTAAGTTGGCCATAATTTTTGCCTTCTGTAGACCTAATATCAATGTCTTTTACAAAATGAACTCACTGGGTTACAGAGTTGGCCTTCAGAAAGATTTTGTGGCACTGTCCTTTCTCAGCTGTCTAGGTACTATGTTTCTGTGGCTGTCAGGATTATAGTTGAAGGTAACATGGGTGAAGGAGGCTGATGAAGCATATCTTGATTGCTATATAAAGCAAAGTTCACACATGCAGCAATCAAGACACTGATTCTTTTTCCTTGGCTACTTTGCAGTTGAGATAAACTGCCACCAGGTGAACAGTGGTACCTTGTTTATTTGGTCCATGGTCCAAATAGCCTCAACAGAGGACCTTTTCACTGCATCAGTTTTCTGTTTTAATTATATCATTTTATTATTGGCACAGAATTATGACCACATTAATGGAAAGAAAAATAAAGGCAAATTAAATAAAAAATCAGTTGTCTTTTATCTTCCCTTGTTTTGTGTATAACTTGTGTGTAGCTGTAATCATAGTTTTTGATACATAATTTTCTATTTTGATTTTTAAATAACATAGCAAAACCATGACTCCATGTCACTACATTGCATTACTTGAAATGACCATTTTAACACTATAGCTTGTATTTCCACCTGTCAGTAGATAGTTCTTTTAAAAACTGTTTATGAAATGTTGAATATTTATAAAAACTTACAAATTATATACAAATTCTAAAGAATCACTATTAAAATCAACATCCACATTTCTATCATTTCATTTATGATAAAGAACATTACTATTATCTTTGAAGATCTCTGTGTGGCTTTCCAGAAGCCATGTAACTAACATCCTAAATCTTGTGTTTATTGTACCCTTGATTTTCTTTATAATTTTTTCATATTTTGTTGCATCTCTAAGCAACAGATAGTGGATATTTTATCTATATTTAAATGAACTAAAAATGTGAACACCTTTTTCTGTGATTTTTTTACCCAATATTAAGCAACTGTATATTTTTCCATCTCATCATGTGATATAGTATATTCATTTTCATATATTTAATTCTATGAATATACTACAACTTATTGTCCATAATGAACATTTGGATTTATTTCAGTGTTTTCCAATACAAATAGTAGTGAAAATAATATTTTAGTAACACAGTTTCTATTACAAATATTTAAGAGCTTCTTTATGATATATATGAGTCACTTTGCTGTGTAACTCTTCAAATATATAGGCAATGCCAAATTGTTTTCCAAAGTGGTTATACCAAATTACAATTCCACTAACAATCTGTAAGAATCCTGGTTACTTCATATTCTTGCTAATACTTAATATTATTAAAGAGTATAATTTTTGCTAATCTGGTGGACTTGAAGTTATTTCTTATTTGGTTTTAACATGTATTTTTCCAGTTAATAATAAGGCAGAATATCTTCTCATATATTTTGCCTTTTGTGAAGTGCTTTTGCACATATATCTCCTGGGTTTTCTTTTCTTATTGGCTTGTAGAAGTTCTTTATATATTCTGGATATCAGTTCTTTGAGTTATATGGATTCAAATATTTTCTCCCATTCTGTTTTTTTTACTATCTTTATGGTATCTAGTTGTAAATAGATAATTTTAACTTTAATGTAGTCAAATTTATCAGACTTTTATTAACTTATTAAACTAAGTTTTCATATATATGTGGGTCAATTTCTGGGCTCTATAGTTTGTTCCTTCAGTTAACTTGTTTATCATTATGCCAACATCACATTTGAAAAATTATCCTGACTTTATATAAAGATTTGATACCTGGTAAAAACAAATTTCCTTGTTTTTCTTCAGAAATGCATTGGCTAATTTTGATCTTTTTCTTTCATATAAACTTTAGAATCAGCTTAGCTAAGTCAATGAAAAAATCTGCTGGGATTTTTAAAGAATTTCATTGAATTTAAAGGTCAACTTGGGAGAAATGAACATCTTGTAATACTCAGTATTCTAGTCCAGTGAATAGGGTATATTGTTCTATTTATTTAGATTTTCTTTAAGGCTTTTTATAATTAAATTTTTTTTCAGCCATGGAGGAATTATTGTTTCTTCATAATACTAATGAAAATGGCATCTTTAAAAGTATAATACATATTTAACTTATTTCTTCTGTAATAGAAATGCAATTGATTTTTGTAAATTGACTTTGTATCCTGCAAAATAACTACATTTTATTTCTAACTTTAATGATTTATCTGTAGATTGTTTTGGATCCTATCATGTGCAAAAAGTAGCAGTTCCAATTTTCCCCTTCCAGTTGTTATATCACTTGTTTCTTTTCTTTCCTTACTATATTGATTTGGATTTCCCAGTACAATATAGAGATGGGGATAGTGGGTGTCCTGTCTTGTTTTGATTGGCAAAGAGGAAGTTATCAGTGTTTTCCTATTAATTGTGATGATTTCTGTAGGTTTATATTTATTGTTAATGATGACCTTTATCAGGTTAAAGAAGGTCACTCACTTCTATTTTTAGATTTCTAAGAGGGTTTTTTTTTTTTTTAATCATGAATGGATAGTAAATTTTTCAAAATTTTTTTCTTAATTTAAGGTAAGCACATTATTTTCTTTATTAATATAGATAATTGCATTGATTTTTCTGGCATTAAACTAATATTACATTTGTGATATAAATCTTACTTGATATGAATATATTCTTTTCATATACTGATAGATTGTTATAGTTAATTGTTAGTATATTGTTTAGGATTATTGCATTCATGATGCTGATTGACCTGTACTTTTCAAATTTCCTTGTAAGTCCTTGCCAGGTTTTAGAATCAAGACTATGCTAGTCTTATACAATGAGAATGTAAATTGTAAAGTATTCCTTTATTTTGGGTTCTATAAAATAATTTTCTTAAATTTGGAATTATATTTACTTGACTGTTTGGTGGAATTTTCTGGTGAAGCCATCTAGACCCCAGAGTTTACTTTATGTAGAAACTTTGTCTCTGATTAAATTTCTTTAAAATAGCTTTAAAACTATTCCAGTTTTATAAGGTTATAAAACTATTTTAGAACTCCAAATAGATATATACTAGACTATTACTCAAACTATATGTTTTTTAACCTTTTTAACCTTTCTCCCGCATTTTCCCTTCTATTTGTCTCTTGATGTTGCATTCTGAATAATTTCTTCAGCTCTATCCTTCAATTCATTGATTCTCTTTTTCACTGTGTTGAATCTATTGTTAAATCCCGCCATTGATGTTTTAATTTTAAAGATTATATTTTTAATTTGTAGATTTTGGGCTCTTTTTCAAATATAAATTGCCAATCTTTTTCACATCTAATCCAACTTATGTCTATTTGTTATTTCCTAAAAATATTAAATGTTCCTAGTTTATGGTCTGTATTCATTAATTCCAATATTTAAGTATTTGCAGCTCTGATTCTGCTTTCCTTGTTTCATCTTACTTGTTTTTTTATGCATTTTGTAAGTTTGACTGTGATTTATGCCTTGGAAATTTGACTGGGTAAATTCTATGTGATGTCAGTGAAGGTGGTTTCTTTCACAGAGAATTACATTTGTTTCTATCAAGTGCCTGGGGATAAACATGTGTGCAGGGCATTTTAAACTAAATTTTCAGCTTAATTTTTTAAAAAATTTCTTTTAAACCTATCACATAAAGTAAAATTTAGGTGCACACCCACATAAAGACTGGTTGTCATTACCAGTTCTCAGGAGAGATTTAAATTTTGTTACCTCTTCTCATCATGAAGTTTTACACACAAGAATTTTTTTTTTTACAAGTTCTTTTTGGGTGGAGTCAGTTTATTTCTGGTTCATTCCTATCATGTGGACAGAGCTCTTTGAGACCCCAACCTTATGGGAAGAGTTGCCCTTTAGATTTCTCACACTGGGCAAACTCCAGGAGACAGTGAAAACTTAGACTGAGTTGATTTAGTGAATATTCTCATGGTGAAGTCAACTTCAGTATTCTCTTTACTCCTCTGAATTTTTGTCTTCATTTAGGTTTCAGCTTGGGTAGCTTTTATTTTCCTGCCATATAAAAATTAATTTGAAAATATGTAAAATTTTCCACTTTTCAGTTTTAGTATTTTAGTTTTAGTGTTTTTTTTTTTTTTTTTTAAAAGAAACAGGGATGGACAGTTTTGACACTTAGTCCACTGTAGTCCTGGAAATGAAAGTTTTAGTAAATCATTTTTCAAAACCTGATTTTAAATGACTGTATAGTATAAAAAAATATCACATGCATATATCAATACTTATTTTTACAATTAATATTTTAACATTTTTGGCCGGGTGCAATGGCTGCAATCCCAGGACTTTGGGAAGCTGAGGCGAGAGGATTGCCTGAACCCAGGCATTTGAGACCAGCCTGGGCAACTTGGTGAGACCTCACTTCTACAATAAATCACAAAAACTAGCCGGACGTAGTGGCATGCGTCAGTAGTTCCAGCTACTTGGAAGGCTTAGTCGGAAGGATCACCTAAGCCCAGCAGGTCGAGGCTGTGGTGGCTGTGAGTATGCCGCTGCACTCCAGACTGGGCAACAAGAGTGAGACTCCAACTCAAAAAAAAAAATTTTTTTTTAACATTTTAAATGAGTCTACTTATCAAATTGATGTACCACAAGTTACTTGACCATGTTTTTATTGGGTATTTACCTTGTTTTCAGTGTTTCTCTAATATGAAAACCGTATCACAAAAGTTAAAAAATGCTTTATGTATTTAAGGGACTTGTATGACATGATGAGAAATTTTCATTTTCTCCTGTATATTACAGTGACATATCTACTATTTGCTTTGAGCTGGAAAGTGACATGGTCAGATTTACATTTTAGAAAGAGTCAAAGGTGAATTGCAGGTTGAAATTAAAGACAAAGAGACTCATAGCAAAACCATCTTAATAGTCTAGGTAAGATTTGATGAGTGGATGAACCAGGCTAGAAACAGAGGAGATTAAGAAGACAGCCTAGATTGGCAGATATTTGGGTTTTAGAATTTATGGAATTTAGTGAATAATTGAATGAAAGGGAGTGGGAGAAATGACAAAAGCACTCCAGTGTTTCTGGTTTAGTGGATGGTAATATCCTTTGACAAAATAGGAAATACAGAGAAGGAGTAGATAATGAATATAGGTTTTATATGATAAGTTTTAAGTGTCTTTGGAGCTAATTACTGGTTAAATGCCTTTGGATATCTGTATCTGGAGTGGTCTGGTCTGAAGGTAAAATTTGGAAGTCATTAGGAACATGTGGTATCATGGATAAGACTGCTTGCAGAGATTGTGGGAAAAAAAGCAAAGCAAAACAAAGGCTCAGGACTAAACCATGGGAAACACCAATATTATTTAAGAGGTCAGAGGAAGAGTCAATGTATATAAAAATATGGGACCTTTTGTTCAAAATGCAGGAAAAGAAGTGCTGTTAGAGATGTATTGTGAAAGCATTTTTTTTTCTTCCATCATCTCTCTTCAGTTATCATGGTGGCTTTTGTTTGTTATTTAATGTCATTCCAAATAAGGAAAATCTAAAACTTTAAATTATTAGCATGAACGTTATCATCCATCTTTATATTGCGCAACACCAATTTTTAACAGTTTTATTGACATAAATTTACATACAATAAATGCATCCATTTAAAAAACAGTTCAGTGGTTTTTAGGACATTCACAGAGTTGTGTAACTATCATCACAATTTAATTTTAGGACATTTTCATTATCTTAGGAAAAAAAAATACCCCTGTACCAATTAGCAATCCCAATTATCCCCTTCCCCAGCCCTAGGCAACCATTAATTTACTTTTTGTCTCTTTAGATCTGCCCATTCTGGACATATAATATAAATTGGATCATACAACATATGGTCTTTTGTGACTGGCTTCTTTCAGCAGTACCAATTTTTAATTAAAATATCAGAACATTTAACTTGTATGTGGAATCACTGAAATAAGACAATTTATATCTCATGGCTTATCACTGGAGGGTACCTTGAGCTGGACAAAAGAGACAAATTCAAGGTAGACTCAGGAAGATTGGAGAAAGAAAGAGGATCTCCTCCCCACCCCACCTTGGCCAAAGGAGTACTTCCTGGCAGAGAAATGCTTGTGGGGAAAGCATAGACCCTCACAGGTACCCCCAATACGAGTTGCTTGTTTTCCTGGGTCTGAACGCTGCTATTTTCTTCACCTGCCATGTCCATGCCCTGGTCAAGGGTGAAGTTTGGGAAAATGAAGCCAGACATTTTCTCTATCCGTGGGTTGCTGACCCAGCATATGGCATATGGGCAACCCCCAAGGATCTTTAACCCTTGTGTTACAACACGTTCAGTATTTGGATGGGAGTGGCTGAAAGGTCTGCAGGCCAATAGGCAGTCCCAGTTGGTCGCCTGCCACACGCACAAGTGCTGCTACTGGGGAACAGGAATCAAATGTACATCTGCCTCCAAGGACACAGCGCCCAGACCCTTTCCAGGAGCAGAGTGTGATAGCAGTTATGAGGTGCAGAAGGAGAGGGGAAGGCAAGGCAGGACCTGGAATTCAAGGGTTCCAGTGAGCACTGAGAACCTATCTCTGGGAGGTGTCAGGGGGCAGGATAAATGTGAGCTGAGACTCCAAGCCCCGCATGTGTTTCATTATCTCATTTGGTTTGACTTACAAAACAGACATTCAAAGATAAAATTAAGAATTTCAAGATTGTGACTACAGAATGGTAAATCCCAAGCAAGGACCCTACTGCACTGGGTCTTGTGTAACTGCACTTCTATGAATCTGGTTCTGGTCAGAGAAATGGAAAACTCAGACGCAGAAGAAAGAGAAGCATGCTGGGAGCTCTGAAAGAGTGTTAAAGAAGCCAACAGTGGAAATTGTTCTAAAAAATATAGAAGAGTAGTCAACATAAGGCCATTGCTAGAGAAAAGTGTGGACGAGAAAAGGACTGAAAACTGTCACATGACCGCACTGTTGACTGCTGAGAGCAATTTCCATGGAATGGAGGGTGTAGAGACTAGATGATAGGGGTTTCCGATTGTTTGAGAAGTGTAAAAGGCGAGACAATGAGTGTTGACTTGTGCAAGTTGTCTGTAATGGGAGGGGATGAGAGTAGAACTCTGAGCAGCAATGGTCTGGAGCAAGAATTGGTAAATGACAGCTGGTAGACTGGCCCACTCTCTGTGTTTGTAAGTAAAGTTTTATTGGGACACAGCCATATCCATTCATTTATGTATTGTCTGTTTTCACACCACAATGGCAGGGTTGAGTAGTTGCGACAGAAGCAATGTGGCTTGCAAAGTCTAAACTATTTACCACCTGACCCTTGATGGGAAATTTTGACCCCTTATAGGAAATGGTGGTTCTTTGAGTACAGTTCCTGGATCTTAAAGTGTGATTCCTAGATCAGCAGCATCAGCATCACCTGGGAACTTAGAAATGCAAGTTCTTGAGCCACATTCTAGACTTATTGAATCAGAAACTTTGGAATGGTAACCAGTCACCTGTGTTTTGTCAAGCTGTCCAGGTAATTCTGATGTACTTTAAAGTTTGTGAACCACTAGCATAGAGTGTAGATGAAAAGATTAATTTTTGATTGGAGGGGAAAACCTCTTCCTGTGAGCCAGAAAGAAGGAAGAATAAATGGGTGGGATGCATTAAGTTGAGTCCCACTCACAAGGTTCCATTCACTCTCTGTACTAGCTCACTCAGATTTAGCAACATTATCAGGTCTAACATTAAATGGAAGCAATCAGGTCTGATTTCCAAGTGACGTGTTTAGCACCACCTAGGTCTAAAGTTAAACATACAGGGAGGGAGATTTCACTTCAATATATAGAAGAAAGTTTCTCAAAAATTGTAAGGTGATGTGCTCCCAGAACTGCATGTACACCCATTTGGAATGCTCTAGAGGTCATTCATGCATGATGTAGGCATGTTGATCTTAAGACAACCGCTCAGGTCTTCTGCAACCTAAAATTCTGTGATTCCTGTCTAGGATGAACATGTCTTTCTAATCATTGATCATTATATCTAGAGTCAAAATTCTTTCTTGGAATACATTCTGATCTGTATGACTCTTCCCTTGTTTCTAGGGGACAGGTCTCAGCTTCTGGGGTTCATTAAACTAGCTAGTCAGAGAGTCCATCGGTCTGCTCACAGACCTATCAAAAGGCAGGGATGCATTTATCTTTTCTAATGAACCCTCTGTTCGGCTCTAAGAATTCTTGTCAAAATTTTGAATGATTCCTATGTTACAAATATGTGATAGCCAAGGTTGGTTTTAGGTCCGCAGTATACTTTCTACAACACCCCTCAAAGCTTGTCGCTTACGTTTTGTGAATAGTAATTTAAGTTCGGTTGTAGCCTTAGTATACCAGTTCCTACAGTCCCAATCTCTTATACAGTTGCTTTCTGCTATACAGTTGGAATTATTTTTCTCTTTCTTTTTTTTGTTTTTTTTTTTTTTGAGTTGGAGTCTCACTCCGTCACCCAGACTGGAGTGCAGTGGCCGCTCCCGGCCACCGCAGTCTCGACCTGCTGGGCTCCGGCGTTCCTTCCACCTCAGCCTTCCAAGTAGCCGGAAAATTTTTTTTTCAAGAGACAGTATCTTGCTATGTTGTCTGGGCTAGACACAAACTCCTTGGTTCAAGTGATCCTCCTACCTCAGTCTCCTGAGTAGCTGGGACTACAGACATGGACCACTGTGTCTGAAAGATGCTGGGTAATTGCTGAATTGTCCCCTAAAGAGGGATCTGACCTGGTCTAGCTTTGTGCCCATACTTTTATGCCAACAACTTACTTCAGAGGCTTTCATTGGCTCTGAAACTCTGAGATTGTGAAAATTGCCCGCTAAACATGACTATCATGGACGAGAGAGAAGTGGACAGATTTTAAAGATTAGACTTTGTTTTTACCAAGATAGCATCAAACATGGCTGAAATCCCACTGGGGTGAGTGAACTCATCAATGGACAGTTACTGCTTGGGGGGTAGAATTGAATTCCAATCCAAAGGATATATTTCTTCTTAAAACTGGAGCCCAGCCGGGCTCGGTGGTTCAGCCTGTAATCCCGTGCCTTTGGGAGGTTGAGGTGAGTGGATTGCCTGAGCCCGCGGGTTCGAGACCCACCTGGGCAACAAGACCTCATCTCTACAATAAATAAAAAAATCAGCCGGGCATGGTAGCACATGCCTGTAATTCCGGCTACTTGGAAGGCTGAGGCGGAAGTATCCCCGGAGCCCAGCAGGTCGAGGCCGCGGTGGCTGGGAGGGGCCACTGCACTCCAGTCTGGGTGACAGGGTGAGACTCCAACTCAAAAAAACAAAACAAAACAAAACAAAAACTGGAGCCGAAGGTCTCTGAAAACACACTGACAAAAATATGTGATTAAGGGTCATTTGTCCTGCAATATCTTCAGGTTACTATTTGTAATAAGAAGTGCGATGAGCACAATTCTTCTGTGGCTAATATCTCTTGAATGTGGTAATCATTCAAGACTAGAATTCACTTCTAGTCATCTTTCATTTTCTGGACAAGCTATGAAGGGCCAAGATATAAATGAGCCAGACCCCTTGAGTCCTGCTATGGATTGGAGTAGGGGGAATAAAATCCCATGTCTATCCTGGTATCTACAAGAGAGACAAATGAGAGACCATCTTCAAATGACACTCAGACTAACTTGCAATCTATCTGGCTGTTTGGTTTGTTTAACTCCAAGTTATCATGTTTTAATACCTAATAAATGACAATCGACACTTTCCTACATAGGCTCCTGCATCAAGGACAGCTCTTTAAATGTCTATGGTTTATAATCACGTCACACCTGAGTCTTTTTTTCTTCAGGCTAAACAAATGCCTTCTCCTTCAATTCTTCCGCATGTGAAAATTTTCTATGGGGACATGATAATTCCCACTTTATTAACCATGAACAAAGGATATAGCAATCACAAAAAAATATCATGTTTGCTGAGCATGTATGAAAAGTTTTAACTCACTGATAAACAAAGAACTCCAAGCTAAACAGGTATACCTATCAGAAGTAAGTTTGGCAGAAGTTAAGGTAATTATACCCAGTGTTGGTGAAGCTGTGGGAAATAGCAGTTTTCAGATAAGGCTGGTAAGAGAGTGAAATGTATTTCTAGAGACAATTTTTAGGCAAAAGTCACGACAAGCCTTGAATCTGGGCATGCCAGAAATTCCACTTCTAGGAATTCAGCCTTAAGAAATAATCAGGCAAACAGTACATGCACAGATGTTCTCCTCTGTGCTGTTTATAATAGCAAAATAACAACAAACAATGTCTAATATTAGGGAACTGGTTAAGTAAATAATGATACAACCACATAAAAAGATGATGTGGCTTTATATTGAAATAGGAAGATATTCATGATATGTTTTTGGGAGTAAGTTGGTTATGAAACCAAAAAAAATAACATGATGTTGCTTTTGAAGAATATACATTAAAATGTCAGCAGGAGTTATTTTTGACTGATAGGATTGTGAGTGGTGATTTTTCTTTTCTGCCTCTCTATTTCTAATTCTCTCCTAGCAAACAAATATTACTTGGATATTAAAGAACTATTAAAAGTTAAAAATATTTGCCAATTTGAAAGGTAAATATGCCTCTAGTGATTTATGTGTTTGATTACTAGTGAGTTTAAATAATTTTTCATGTTTACCCATTACATATAAAATGTAAAGTCGGGCATTTTTGGAAGAGATGTTGTAGTTGAAAGGAACTCAGCATCTTCCAAGTTGAATAAGTCTAGTGCTCTCCTTTTATAGATAAGAACCACTAAGTCTAGGAAGGTTATATGATTTGATGAAAGTTGAGACTATGAGAACTCATAGTCTATGAGAACCATGGCTCATGTCTAACCACCTAGGGCACTGAGTTTTCTATTAGTTTGTTGTCTCCCTTAGATCAGGGTTTTACTACTTTCTATATGCTTTCCAGCAATATCAAGTCATCTGTTGTATAAATTCAGAGATTAATTTGTGATACATGATGATTAATGATTAATTTTGAAGGTGATTTTAACATAGATGCTGATTTACACAAGCTTTGTGTGTATGTGAGAGTGAAGAGAGTTGAAGGGGAACATTCATTGTACAATGGAAGGAAGTACTTGGGATTTGAGTCCAAGGACTTGAATGTGACTCCAGCTGTATCATTCTCTAGTTGTGAGTCCCTGGGAAAGTTTCTTAAACCTTTCTGAATTTTGTGTATAAATGGCCAAGAATATCTACTTCACAAATTGATGAGAGAATTAATGTATGATAAAGATCAGTAAAGTACTAAACTGAATTTTGCATATCTGTTTATCCTCTTTTTTGTTTGTTTAGATTTTTTTTTTTTTTTGAGTTGTAGTCTCACTCTGTCACCCAGGCTGAAGTGCAGTGGCACCATCACGGCCACCCCAGCATCAACCTGCTGGGCTCTGGCGATCCTTCCACCTCAGCCTTCCAAGTAGCTGGAACTACAGGCATGCGCTATCATGCTCAGCAAAGTTTTATTATTTGTGGTAGAGATGAGGTCTTGACAAGATGCCTGGACTGATCTTGGACCCGCGGGCTCGGACAATCCACTCGCCTCAGCCTCCCAAAGTGCTGGGATTAGATTATAGGCTAAGCCACCAAGCCCACCTAGATCTCTTTTTAAAAAAAAGAATTTGAGAAGGCAGATATACATCACATTTGTTGTTGTCATCATGATTTCTACTATTATGCCAACTCTGTGGGAAGGTCAGCTATCAAGGTAGATTGCAGAAAGAAAGCACAAATATCTATATAAAACCTGTTTCATAGAACTAAGGATGGGGGACCTTCTATGAGGAGGAAATTTAATTTTTTTTCTTTTTTTTTTGAGTTGGAGTCTCACTCTGTTGCCCAGACTGGAGTGCAGTGGCCGCTCCCGGCCACTGCTGCCTCGACCTGCTGGGCTCCGGCGATCCTTCCGCCTCAGCCCTCCAGGTAGCTGGAACTACAGGCGCGCGCTACCACGCCCAGCTAATTTTTTGATTTATTGTAGAGATGAGGTCTCGCCAAGTTGCCCAGGCGGGTGTCGAACCCGTGGGCTCAGGCAATTCACTCACCTCAGCCTCCCAAAGCACGGGATTACAGGCTGAGCCACCGAGCCTGGCAATTTAATTTTTTTTTAACCAGCTCCCCAGGGTTAGGAGTGAGTCTGTTGGTCATAATGGGGCAGGATAATCATCTGGACTAGGATTATGATTTACTAAGAGTGAAATATTTCTTAGTCTGGGGTAAAATGTATCTTTTAAAAAAAATGTTTGTAGTTTACAGATATGGGTCACAATTCAGGGTTACATATACAAATGTTCATTATGCAGGTACCCTTCTTGATGAGATACGTCCCGCCCCCCTCTGCAGATTTTCTCAACTGCCAATCCCAATCCCCCTCCCCTGGCAGTTTCCCACGACTTAATCCCTTTCTTAGAGTACTATGATAATTGTTCAAGGTCCGCTCATGTGTGAGAACATATGGTATTCTGTTCTTTGTTTCTGTGATAGATCATGAGTATGATCGACTCTAAATTCATCAAAGTTGCCACAAAGTCCGTATGTTTGTCCTTCTTTATGGCAGCATAATATTCCATTGTGTATATGTACCACATAAAATGTATCTTTTAATGAAGAGAGTTTTCTGCAAGATACATGAAGCTTATTCTCTAAACTTCTGACAGTATTGTGTCTGATTGTTGCTGGATGACCAGTACCTAGTCCTGGTTGATAAAAGTTAGTTGTATGAGTAACTTCTAACATTTGGGTTATAACTTGGCAAGGTGCTGTGTATGTTGCTGAGCTCTTATGGGCCAATTTCAATATGGAATTGAATTTTCTTCAGTTCTAAAAGTGTACTTGCCTTATTTCTTTGATTATGTCCTCTCTGCTGTTTTCTCTGTCATTTCATTTGGAATGCTATTAATTAAATGTTAGATCTTCTGTATTGCTACTCTCACTTTTTGTTTTTGTTCTGTTTTCTGGACTTCTTCAACTTTATCTTCCAGCTTTTCTATTTACTTTTTATTTTGTCATATTTTTTAAATACTAAGATTTTTTATAAGCTCTGAATGTCTGAATATCCTCCCCCCATGTTTAATGAATCTAATAGGTTAAAAAAAGTCTCTCTGCAAATATTACAGTTTTTTGTGGGGGAGGGTTTTAAATAAAATTCCTTATATTGTTTCTAGTTTTTCATGTTTATATCAGTTTCTATTTTAAGTATTGGGGTTTTCCTGAAATGCCTGCTGATTTTTGGGTGTCTGTTTATGTTTAAAAATGAGGCACTAAAAAGGTTGATTGAAAACTATGTATTTATGAGAAGAGCTTGACTACTGATGAACTTCTTTCTCCACTCAGAAGGAAACCAGCATGTTAGTTGGGGATTTGTAAATGCCAGTATTTTTTTTTTGTAAGGTCTATTTTCCTAGAGGGGAATCCTTTAATCTCTTGCCCTGGTGGGGGATAGTAGATTTAACTATCTGTCTCAGAATTTTAAAAGTTGATTAGGCAGAAGAGGACTGGAGGTTTCTCATTGTTCAGAATGCTAACTTTTATTTATTGCCCCTGTTCTAATAAGGTACCTCATCTTTATTCACAGGACTCAAGATTTCTTTTTTTTTTTAACTTTAAAATTTTTAAAGAATTTTTTATTCATAATCAATATTTTTTATTGTGATTTTATGGGGTACAGTTAAGGGTTAGGTGTACAAGTATGTTTCATTCAGGCACCCTGTTGATAAGAGATGTTTCCCCATCCCCAGAGAGATATTTGCAACTGTTAATCCCATCTCCCTCCCCCCCATAGTTTCCCAGTACCGTCAGTCATTTTCTTATAGTATTACATTGGATGTTCAAGGTCCATTATATGAGTGAGAACATGTGATACTCGGATCTTTGTTTCTGTGAGAGGTCACTCAGTATTATAGACTCTAGTTCCATCCAGGTTGCTGCGAAATTCATGATTTTGTTCTTTTGTATGGCTGCGTAGTATTACATCGTGTATATGTACCACATTTTTTTAATCCAGTTCTCTTTTGATGGGCAGCATGGTTGCTTCCAGGTTCTTGCTATTGTGAACAATGCTGCGATAAACATACGTGTGCAGGTATCTTTTTTATAGAGTGATTTTAGTTCTTCAGGGTATATTCCCAGTAGGGGGATTGTGGGGTCATATGGGAGGTTGATATTTAGAGCTTTTAGGAATCACCACACTGCTTTCCACAGAGGTTGCACTAGTTTACACTCCCACCAACAGTGTAGAAGTGTTCCCCTTTTCTCCAAACCCTCTCCAGCAGCTGTTATTTTTTTGAGTTGTTGATAATTGCCATTCTGACTGAGTTAGGT
>NW_007255979.1:0-1541 GCF_000164805.1 Carlito syrichta | reverse complement strand
GTAGATCCAGGATGTTAAGCCTTTGTCAGGCCTGGTGTTGGCAAATACTTTTTCCCAGTATGTAGGCTGTCTCCCTGCTCTCTTGATGGTTTCTTCGGCTTTACAGAAGCTTGTCAGTTTAATAAGGTCCCACTTGTCTATCTTCTCTCTTATGACCTGTGGGTTTTGGATTTTGTTCAGGAATTGGATGCCAGTTCCGATTTCCATGAGGTATTTCCTTCATTTTCTAAGGTTCTTATGGTTTAGCATACTCCTAAATGGACAAAACTTGGAACCATTTCCCCTGAAAACTGGAACAAGACAAGGATGCCCACTCTCACCCCTCCTTTTCAACATAGTATTGGAAGTCCTGGCTTGAGCAATCAGAGAAGAGGAGGCAATCAGGGGTATCCAAATAGGAAAAGAGGAAATCAAGCCCTCTCTCTTTGCAGATGATAAGATTATGTACCTTGAAAGCCCAAGAGAATCTGTCAAAAACCTCCTTACACTGATAAAGGCCTTTGGCAAAGTCTCAGGATACAAAATAAATGTACAAAAGACAATTGCATTTCTCTACACCAATAACAAACAAACAGAAACCCAAATAAAAAACACAATTCCGGGAGACGGGGCAAGATGGTGATGGCATAGGTGAACTGGTGAGATTCTCTGAACCCCTGTGTCTCTCTCTCACCTGATAGTTGGGACCAAGACTGCAAACTGCTGAATAGACAGACTGTAAAGCAGAGGGAAAAGTGAACAAAACCAGAAGACCCTCATAAGGAAGAACAGGTCATTGCAGAAGAGAAATAAAAGCAACCCCACCTTCCCTCAAAAACAGAATTGAAGAGGGGGAGGGAAAGGGGTAAAGGGAGAAAAATCTACAGAAATGAAGAAAAACCAAAAGAAGAGTATGGGTCTCTCCCAGGTGTCTGAGAAAATTGACACTGAGAAAATTGACTTTGGAATACAAACAATGAAAAGTCCCCAGAATGAAGGGTCTCAAAATGCAAATGTAGATATCAAAACAATAATGGAGAGATTAAAAAGAATTGAGGAGACACAAGAAGAAACTAGGAAGGAGCTGATATCTGAGATAACAGTAATAAAGAATACTGTGAATGAAATAAATAACAAATTGATAAGCATGGAAAGCAGAATTACCCAAGCAGAAGAAAGAATCTCAGAGCTTGAGGACCAAAATATAGAAATAACCCAAACTCTTAAAAACACAGAAAATAAGCTAAAAAAGACAGAACAAAACCTTCAAGAGATGAGTGACTACCTCAAGAGGCCTTACCTAAGAATAATCGGACTTCCTGAGGCAGAAAGAGAAACAGACCACATTGGAACAAACTTTCCACGAGATCATTCAAGAAAATTTCCCTTATCTAATCAGTGATACAAAAATTCAAACACAAGAGATTCAGAGAACCCCCACAAGACAACAAATGAGAAGACCAACTCCTAGACACATAATAATTCGCCTAAATAAAGTAGGCACAAAAGAAAAAATCCTAAAGGCAGCAAGAGAAAAAGGCCAGATCACCCACCATGGAAGG
>NW_007255978.1:4646-6070 GCF_000164805.1 Carlito syrichta | reverse complement strand
ACTTAATGGGTATTGCATTGAATCTGTAGATTGCCTTTGATAGGATAGACAACTTAACAATGTTGATTCTTCCTTCATGTGCATGGGATATTTTTCCATTTGTTTGTGCCTTCTTGGATTTCTTTGAACAGTGTTTTCTAGTTCTCATTGTAAAGATCTTTCACTTCTCTGGTTAGGAAGATGCCAAGGTATTTCTTTTTTGTGTGTGTGTGCTTATTGTGAGTGAGATTGTGCTTTTTATCTCATTCTCTGCCAGCTAGCTGTTGGTGTATAAGAATGCAACTGTCTTTTGCACTTTTATTTTGTACCCCAAGACTTTACTAAAGTCCTTAATCAGTGCAGGCAGGCTTTTAACTGATTCTTTTGGATTTTCAAGGTATTCTAATATTGTCAGCAAAAAGGGATAAATTGACTTCCTCTTTTCCTATTTGGATACCCCTGATTTCCTTCTCTTGTCTAATTCCTGTAGCTAGGATTCCAACACAATGTTGTACAAGAGGGGTGAGAGTAGCCAGCTTGCCTTGTTCCAGTTTTCAGGGGAAAGGTTTCCAGTTTCTGGACAGGACCTATTTGATATGGATTATGGCAGCTCCGTTTCCCAGCTGTGACACTTATTAGGCGAGTGGCCTTGGGCACATGCTTCATCTCTCTGCCTTAATTTCTTCATCTTTAGAAAAGATCAAATAATAGCTACCCTGTTACGTTCTTATAAGGATTAGAAATAATGCATATAGAATTCAAGTACTATCCCTGGCACACAATCAGCACTAAGCATTGGCAATCACCAGTGATCACTGTGTGGTTATTATATGCTGAATGATTACTGCATGCTATGGCAGCCTCATGGTTTCCACAACAGGGAATCAGGATCATTGGCCCCTGCTTGCTATTTGAATAAGCTATGAATAAGACTTAATAAATCTTGTGGCCACAGCCAATTTTCTTTTTATTTATTTATTTATTTTTATTTTTTTCAATTTTCCTACTATATATTGTAGGCAGCCTATACTTACCAGAAATCACACTGAGATTTAAATTCTATTTGTTATTGACATTGCTTTTCAGAGTCTTGTAAGCTAAATATACTTTCTTAATGCACCAAAGGAAAAAAATACAAATAAGGGGTGAGAATTAACCTCAGAAATCAGTTAAATTCATAAGACTTGTTTTTTAGACAATGGAAATGGAAAGTTGAGAAATCTTTGTTTGATCCTCAAAGGTGGCCACTAAGGTTATTTTTGGCTCCCAATCACTCCTTTTCCAAACTAGAAGAACTATTTTGTCCTGAAACATCAAAAATTACTTTAATTCCTTTTAAAGAGCTAAATAGGTACATGTCTAGATGAAAAAGTATGCAGAAAACATAGACCATTTATGAAAATAATCATAGAAAATAAGGAAGACTTCCTAAAATAGTAAACTTA
>NW_007255978.1:1616-3440 GCF_000164805.1 Carlito syrichta | reverse complement strand
TCCACCTCAGCTTTCCTCTTACTCATTGATGCCTTTTGTTAGTTTTATTGGTTCCTCTTCATCTCTCTGACTCTTAATTTTAGAGGCACCAGCACTCAACACTCGGCCTCCTTTTTCTTCCTGTGTGGACCCCTTCCACTTGTAATCTCATCCAGCCTCATGACTCTATCTGCCGTTCGTATGCCCTTTGTCTTTTTATATTTATATCACAGGCCAGATGCATACTCAGACTACAGAAACTCTTGTTTTCCATGCTTACTTGATAATTGCACTTGAAATTCTAGTTAGCACCTCACATTTAACATTCCAGAACTAGCTTTATCCCTTCTGTGTCCCATCCCTGTGAAGTCTTCTTTACTTTAGGTAATGCTCACTCAGTTCTTCCCATGGTTCAGGCCAGAAACCATGGGTCATTCTGGCCTCTCCTAGCTCTTTCATTTCCCACCTCCTGTTGATTGTAGCTTTAAAACCTACACAAAATCCGGTCATTTCTCTTCATTTTCACCACCACCTCCACCTGGTCCACATACCATCATTTCTCACCTGCATCATGACAACAGACTCTTGCTGGTCTCCCTGCTGCCTACTTCAATTCTAATCATGCAGAGTGGTCCTAAGAAAAATTAAGTCCAATTGTGCCATTCTTTGCTCTAAACCCATCACACTTCAGAGAAGAAGTCAAAATTCATTTACAAGATGAATTAAAAAATGCCCTAGCGTGTTGGGAGCCAACATCTATAGCTACATGGCTGAGGCCTGTAAAGGCCCATCTGGAAGATCGCCTCTGACATAGGATATCAGTTATACCTATAATATTGGCGTGTGATTAGTGACCAGTGTGCATACATGGCAGTAAAACTTATAAGTAAATCTCAATACACCTGATGGAAAGTGCATAGCAGAATTATTTCTCTCTGTCTTTCTAAGTTTTACTTCTTTCTAGATATTTTTTAACTTCTATTTCCTGGTAGACTGGGTAGTCAGCTCTTGTTCCCGAAAGCTGTTTCCCCTAGGGCTAAGATTAGAAACTAAATTACCATGATAGTTTTGTCGCCCTGCCCCTAGCCAGGCAGAACGTTTACTTTTGTTTCGTTAATTACTGAAACTGTCTGCTTCAGCCCATGGCTGCCATCTTGGCAGCCCTGCATTTCCTTGTTCAAGAGTGTGACAGCTACTATTTGATTTTTAGAGTAGACTTGTTAGGATAAAATATATACATATACACTCATAGTTGCGTAAATCTATGCTTGCTGTTTTGTTTCCTTTTGCTACATTATTCAAATATAATAATCACCATACGATTTATAAAAGAATTAATGATGAGGTATTAGCTTAATAAGATATAGCATAGTATTAAAGTCCAATCACTAAATCATATAAAAATTAAAGTTTAGACATATGAAACATATGAATTATAGTAAAGTTTTGTAGTTTAAGAATAAGTTTTAACTGAGTTATAAGGCATTACGCTAAATCATAATAGGTTAATAGTATAACTGACAGTTAAGTCATTTAACTAAACTTATAGATTATAGTATAGTGTTAAGTTGATAATATTAATTGTTAAAAATATTGGGAGTCAGTGAACTTGGATTGAACCTAGAGTTAACTTAGAAAAGTTTTTTGTATTAATCAGGGTATAGAACAAAGAGTATAATATGAATGATTCATTGAACATTATGGAAAACACTTTGAACGATTTGTATTGAAATTGTGCACCTGTGACCTTAATGTAAGCACGGTAGGCATCATGGAATTCGAATTGTTTGCTTGGAAATTGCAGATCTTGTGGTGGTCTTGTGATGCATAGTTTGTAAGGCACTG
>NW_007255978.1:0-1596 GCF_000164805.1 Carlito syrichta | reverse complement strand
GGAAATGGAGGCACAAAGTGGATAAGTACCTGACTCAAGGTCACACAGAGAAGTTGAGTACAGGGGAGAAAACTTTTCACCCCAGGCAATCTAGATTCAGCTTTGAAATCCGAGCCACTTTGTTGTATTGCTTCTCAGAGCATTTCACCTCAAGACTGGATAATTTTAAATAAGCCATTCATCTAATGGTTTTGCTCTGTTCTTTTCCTTTCTGATTTATTAAATTAGAACGTCTCAGTGAAACAGGAATGCTCCCCAAACCTGGGTAGTTACAATGTAAAATTGCAAATGGGCAAAGTGAAAAGTAATGATTTTCCTCTCTGTCATCTATAAAATTAGGATTTAAGATTTTGTCTTTTTGGCATAGGGCATCAGGTTGTTCACAGCCTATTTGCAATATTCAAGGGCTAGATAAGACTTCTCAGTTCAAAGGACAAGAGCTTTTGTCTGTCAAGTCTTGCACTATGAGTTTCAGTTTCAAAAATCATGTAGGCCTGATGGAAATAAAATTGAACTTGAGTTTGAGTGTCAACTCTGAAATTTACAGGCATCATTACCCTGCCCGAAAATACTTGATTTCCTCTTCTGCGAAATGAGACAGATCTTATCTAGGCTCCTTTATACCCATCCAGCATACTGCATTGTTCTATAATGTGATGTTAATGTGAGCTACTGTTATCAGTGCATAATCCACATATCGAGTTGTTTCCCCAAATGCTGAGAAGATTAGGAAAGAAACAAAAATAGACAAAAAGTGTGGGTTGTATATTCTTTGCCAAGAAGTAGTTTGTTTCTTTTTCATAGTTATGTCACTTCTTTGTGTATTAATATTTTATACATAAGGTGTTAGAAGCTCTAACCTCATTGGCTGGAGAGGTATTTTAATAGGCAGATTATGATCTTGAGAGGAAAAATAAAATTTGGTGTAATTTGATAGGACTTCACGCCTGGAAAAGATTTAAAGTCTTGACCAAGACTAATGCAAGTTATGATTTTAATTACAAATCCTGGTTAGATTTCTTGCTTGCCATATTAAGCAGAATAGATTGGCTATTTGTAAAGTAATAATGTCATCTGTCAATATTTTTGCTGTTTTGATTGAGAATTTTTTTTTTAAATGGAGCTATTGCAAAGGTCTATGCTTCTAGAAATTATGAAATGAAATTATTTCATAATAATTTCTAGAAAGTATTTATAACTTCACATTCTATCATGGAATGCTAGTTTGTGACAGACAGTTCACAACTGGTTATTTCTAATTTTCACTGGTAATTAAGATTACTAGGTATTCCAAGTTCTAACCAAAATATGTAATTAAAGCTACTAGAAATAATAAAAAATGAAACTGTATGCACAGAATATAAGGAATGTAAGATTTTTTGGCAGGAAAATTTTTAAGACATAAAAAGATACACTTCTGTTAAGAAAAAAAGAGCAATTTTGTCCTAGTTTAGAGGTTAAAGATTGATTTATAATTTAAAAAGAGTCAAAAATTAAATGGATAAAAAATGGATACAGAAAGTTGTAAAGAGAGAATAAGAAAGCAAGAATTTTGTTATTTTTCTGTTAAAAGAACAAAGTTTTCTTGGAATATTA
>NW_007255977.1:2958-4168 GCF_000164805.1 Carlito syrichta | reverse complement strand
AGCTCAGTTAACTAGCTATCTCACTTGCTAGCCAGCTGACTTAACTAGCTAGCTACCTAGCTAGCCAACTGGCTAGCCAGCTGACTTAACTAGTTGATTTAACCATCGAGCCAGCTTGCTAGCCAGCTGACTCAACTAGGTGACATAACTAGTGAGCCAACTTGCTAGCCAGCTGACTAAAGTAGCTCTCTACCTAGCTAGCTAGCTGGCTAGGCAGGTGAATTAACTAGCTGACATATTTTGCTAGCAATCTGGCTATCCACCTGTGTTAACTATCTCGCTGAATAGCCAGTCATCTGGCTAGCCACCTGACTTAACTAGCTCACTTGTATATCTGACCTGATTGTTAGTCAGCTGACTTAACTAGCTTTCTAAATAGCCAACTAGCAGGCTAGCTAGCACACTTAACTAGGTGACTTAATTAGCTAGTGAAAAGGCTAGACAACTGACCTAATTATCTAATTACCTAGCTAGTCAACTGTCAAGCCAGTTGACTTAACTAGGTGACATAACGAGCTAGCCAGCTGGCTAGCAGGCTGACATACTACCTAGCTACTTAGCTAGCCAGCTGGATAGCCAACTGACTTAACTAGATAGCTACCTACATTGCCGCTGGTTTGCCAGCTGACTTAGCTACCTAGCTACCTAGCTAACCAGCTGGCTAGTGAGCTGACTAAATTAGGTTACTTGACTAGCTATATAATGGGCTAACCAGCTGACTCAACTAGGTAGCTACCCAGCTATGCAGCTGGCTAGCCAGCTGACTTAACTCGCTTACTTAACTAGCAAGCAAGCGGACTTAACTAGCTGACTTAGTCAGTTAGCTACATAGCTAGCCAACTGGCTTATCTAGCTATCGAACTAGCCAGCTGCCTTAACTAGCTGACTAACTAGCTAATTGCCTGATATGACTAGCTGACTTATAAACCTGACTTCAAAGCTAGCCAGGTGACTTAACTACCTGAAATAATTAGCTAGTCATCTGACTTAACTAACATTTTACCTAGCTAACCAGCTGGATGACCAAGTGACATAACGAGCTGACTTAACTAGCTAGCCACCTGGTTGCCACGTGACTTATAAGCTGACTTAACCAGCAATCAGCTGACTAAACAGCTACCTTAAATAGCTGGCAACCTACCTAGCCACCTGGTAAGCCAGCTGACTTACTAGCAGATTTAAGCTACTAAGCTGGCTAGCCAGCTCACTT
>NW_007255977.1:0-1905 GCF_000164805.1 Carlito syrichta | reverse complement strand
ATCTGAGTTAAATATTTAGCTAAATATTTAGCTGGCTGAATAATTAGCTGAGTTAACTAGATAGCTAACTAGTGAGGTAGCAGACTTAAGTAGCTGACTTAAATAGTTAGCAAATTAGTGAGCTCGCTGTCTTAGCTAGCTGACTTAGCTAGCTAGCTAGCTAGCTAGCTGACTTAGCTAGCTCACTTAACTAGCTGTCTAGCTAGATGAATTAAGGAGTTGTTTAATGAGTTAGTTAGCTAACTGTCTTAACTAGTTGGTAAACGAGTTCACTAGCTGTCTTAAATAGTTGGGTAACAAGTTAGGTAGGTGACAACTTGTCTGACGATTTGGCTGACAACTTATCTGGTTTAACACGTTGGCTGACTACTCGACCGACTTGTTAGCTGGCTTAACATGTCAGCCAACTAGTTGGCCGACTAGTTAGCAGGGTTAATTAGTTGACTGACTAGCTGTCCCACAAGTTATCTCGGTTAACTCTTTGGCTGGCTAGTTTGCTGACCTAACTAGTTGGCCGACTAGTTGACCAACTAGTTAGCTGACCTAAATAGTCTGCCTACAAGTTAACAGACCTAACTTGTCAGCTGACAAGTTGGTCGACTAGTCGGCAGATTGGTTAGCTGACTTAAATAGTTACCCAGCTAGTCAGCTGACTGGTTAGCTTACTTAACTAGTAGACCAGCGAGTGAGCCCACAGGTGAGCTGATTTAACTAGTCGACCAGCAAGTGAGCCGACTGGCCTGCTGACTTAACTATTCGGCCAGTGAGAGAGCCAACTGGTCAGCTTATTTCACTAGTCAGTCAGTGAGTGAGCTGACTGGTCAGCTGACTTAAGTCGGCTAATTAGTAAGCCAAATGGTCAGAAGAGTTAACTAGTCAGCTGGCGAATGAACCAACTAGTGAGCTGATTTAAGTAGTCTGCCAGTGAGTGACCCAACATGTGAGCTACATTAGCTACTCTGTCATCTTATGAGCCGACCGGTGAGAGGATTTAACTAGTCCACTGGCTAGCAAGATGTCTAGTTAGCTGACCTGGTGACCTGTGAGCGAGCTGACAATTTAGTTGATCTGTTGGCTAGTGGGCGAATCGACTAGTTTGCTGACCAGTGTGCAGGTGAGAGAGCCAACTAATTAGCTGACCTGATGGAAAGCAAGGGAGCCCACTATTTGACCAGATAGCTGAGTTGCTAGCTGACGAGTTAGCTAAGTAACTAGCTGATTTTCTAGCAGAATTAACTAACTAGTTGACTAGCAAGCTGGCTATCTAGTTAAGTCACCTAGTCATGTCAAGCTAGCTAGTCAGCTGGTTAGCTAGTTAGCTAGGTAGTTAAGTCAGCTGGCAAGTCAGCAGGATACATAGGTATCTACTATTTTAGTGACCCAGCTAGTCACCTGGCTAGCTAGTGATGTCAGCTAGCTAAGTCAGTTGACTAGTTATCTGGCTATCTAGTTACATCAGCTAGTTGAGTCAGATGGCTAGCCAGCTGGCTAGCTGGTTAAGTCAGCAAGTTAATTCAATTGGCAAGTCACCTGGCTAGCTAGGTAGCTCGTTAGATACATCAGCTGCCTAGCCAGCTGGATAACTTTTTAAGTCAGGCAGTTAAGTCAGCTGGCTAGCCACCTGGCTAGGAAGGTAGCTAGTTAATTAAGTCAGCTGGCTAGCTGGCTGGTCTAGTTAATTAATTCAACTAGTTAAGTGAGCTGTCTAGTCGGCTGGGTAACTAGGTGGCAAGCTAGTTAAGCTAGCTGGCTAGCCGGATGGCTATATAGTTAAGTCACATAGTTAAGTCAGCTTGTAAGCCTGCAGGCTAGCTAGGTGCCTGGCAAGTTAAGCTGGCTGTTTGGCAGGCTGGTCAGTTAGGTGGCCCACTAGATAAGCTAGCAGGGTAGCCGGCTGACTAGCAG
>NW_007255976.1:2499-3335 GCF_000164805.1 Carlito syrichta | reverse complement strand
ACTGCATATATTCCCTCAAGGAGTTCTTTGCTCTGTTTCAAAAGTGGCTCTCTTCTCCAGCCTCAGAAGACTGCATATATTCCCTCATGGAATTCTTTGCTACAGTTCAACAGTGCTCTCTGACCTAGGCCGAGGTTGCTCGATGCTGCCAGAAAAGTCAGTCCAGGTGCAGGATGAAGACCACCTGCCCAGCTCTGTGGATGCTGCTGAATCTGGGGATGGACATGCAAGATAAGAAGACTGGATACATTTCTTCTGGCAGTTCTTTCCTCCAGTTTCAACAGCGCTCAACCACCCAGCCCCTGGCTGCTCTATGCTGCCAGAGAAGTCAGTCTAGGTCCTGCAGGATGAAGATCACATGCCCAGCTCTTTGTGCTGCTAATGTGGGGGACAGAGTGCAGGACAAGAGGACTAGATACATTCCCTCGAGGAATTTTTGCTCCAGTTTAAACAGTGTGCTCTGACCCAGCTGCAGGCTTCTTTCTGTTTCCAGAGAATTCAGTCCAGGAAGTAAAGGATGAAGACCACCTGTTCAGTTCTGTGGGTGCTTCTGATGTTGGGGAAGGAGATACAGCAAGCAGACTACATGTATTCCCTCGAGGGATTCTCAGCTGCAGTTTCAACACTGCTCTCTGACCCAGCCCCAGGCTGCTCTATGCTGCTGGAGCAATCAGTCCAAGAAGTTCAGGATGAAGACCACCTGCCCAGCTCTGCATATGTTGCTGATGTTGGGGATGGATATGCAGAGCAAGAAGACTGCATAGATTCCCTAGAGTAGTTAGTTGCTACCATTTCAACAGCACTCAGTGACACAGCCCCAGGCTGTTCTCTGCTGC
>NW_007255976.1:0-1346 GCF_000164805.1 Carlito syrichta | reverse complement strand
GAGTGCAACTAATGTTGGGGATGAAATGCAGAGCTAGAAGACTGACTATATAACCTTGACGAGTTCTTTGCTCCAGTTTCAACAGTGCTCCCTGACCCAGCCCCAGGCTACTCTAGGCTGTTGGGAGCCAGCCATGGAGGCCCACTGAGTGTTAGGGATCAGGAAGGGCCGTTGACCCCGAGACCACTAGGATGCGTTTGGGAACTATTTGACCCCATTTCTTCCCCCTTTCTACTCAGCACTAACCAGATTAAGCTCCTGTGAGCTCAAAACATAAAAATTCTGAGACCGGGATGAACACAAGCTAACTTTAGAAGCTCATTGCTCCCATTCTTCTGCAAACTGCAGTTTTGGCTTTCACACAGCTTATAATTCAAACTCGTGTCACGTCTAAGAGACTTAGTATTGGTCACAGGCTTCTGGGTCATGATCTTAGGATTTATTGAAGGTGTAAATTGTAGAAATAATGTGGCTGGGTTACTTTCAGGTAGCCCACTGTGAACTCTGGACTGGGCCACATTCTAAACATTCTGGGATGGGCCACTTTTGTTTGTAAAGTAAATACTTAAGCTTCTATAGAATTGTTTAAGTTGGCATAAATCAATCATCTTAGGATGGAAAAGGATTATAGAATATGTCAGTCACGGATTAGGTTATCCTTTGTTATGGAATTTTAAGATTATCATATGAAAAAGGTTTAAAGGCAATCATTGATTAAGTTTTCATGGATTAAGGTTTCTGGTGGGTGGGGGACACCCCTCCCACATCCGACTTTGTGTATAAAAGACCTGCTGTAATTCCCAATAACACACATAGCTTCTGCACTAGACTGGAGTCCAGTCTCTTTCTTTCTCTCTCTTCTTCCCTCCAATCATTGATGCCATCTCCACCTCTGGGGTACTCTGAACCTGGCTGGAGCTGGTCTCCAGCAAGTGGCGCCTGAACGTGGGACCTCAATGTAAGCTTTCTCTTTCGGGACCCTTCTGTAGAGACAGGCAGAGCAAGGAAGTGTGAGCAGTTTAAGAGCCATGGCAGAATCATGGGCCAGAGTGAGTTTGTTCATAAGTATTCTGATATCTATTAGTATTTTGCACATATTGTCTGATAAAGGAACCGGTTTTCTTGACTCTTGCATTTTGTACACCTTAGCTTTATGGAATATTATCTGGGATGTTTTTTTACCTACAGTACGATTCCTCCAAAATTCCGGGCAAAAATAAAGACACTCCCTGCTGGCCATAGCCTCGGCACCTCCTTTAGACGATGAATTTTTCCCCAAGGAGGAAATGGAGGAAGTGATTGGGTATCATAAGCGAAAAAATCTTGCTAATGTTGCCAAGGCACCT
>NW_007255975.1:211796-213780 GCF_000164805.1 Carlito syrichta | reverse complement strand
TTTTTTTTTTTTTTTTGAGTTGGATTCTCACTCCGTCGCCCAGACTGGAGTGCAGTGGCCGCTCCTGGCCACCGCAGCCTCAACCTGCTGGGCTCTGGCGATCCTTCCGCCTCAGCCTTCCAAGTAGCTGAAACTACAGGCGCGCGCTACCACTTCCGGCTAATTTTTGATTTATTGTAGAGATGAGGTCTTGCCAAGTTGCCCAGGCGGGTCTCGAACCTGTGGGCTCAGGCAGTCTACTCACCTCAGCCTCCCAAAGGCGCGGGATTACAGGCTGAGCCACTGAACCCAGCTTTTTTAAAATTTTAATGATTATCTAGAATTCATAAATATGATGCTGTTATTAATGATGGTTTAGTTTTGCTGGTATTCTTTTTTTTTTTTTTTGAGTTGGAGTTTTACTCTGTCGCCCAGGCTGGAGTGCAGTGGCACGCTCACAGCCACTGCAGCCTCGACCTACTGGGGTGGGACTACAGGCATATGACACTATGCCCAGCTAATTTTTTGATTTATTGTAGAGACGAGGTCTCACCATGTTGCCAAGGCTAGTCTTGCATCCCTGAGCTCAGGCAATCCTCTTGCCTCAGCCTCCCAATGTGCTTGGATTACAGGCTTGAGCTACCATTCCTGGCCGGCTGGTATTCTTTAGCATCCGCTTATAGTATACTTCTCAGTATTTTGTTCTCATCTCACTTTTGGTTTCAAAATTAATTTGGAGAAGTTTTTGTGCAATAAATTGTTTAGATAGTGTGCTTTAATGTCATCTGGGTTGCTCAGCGCATTATAGTGCTTTACATGTTTACTTTTAATTCAGTGTTGCTACCTAGGAAGAGTGCATTCTGATAGTATTAACCTTTGCTACTCCAGTTGACTGTCTGGAATTTTGTCTGTTAGTAAAACATTACGTATTAAAAGCTGCTAACTTGGGTAGCATGGTTCTTGAGGTACTGTTACTTGTCATTATAAAATTACAGGCTAATTACTTATCATACTGCGAGGATTGACTTAACCGCTTGAATAAAAAATGTTTCAGATTTTTATTGTAGACAGTTGTTGCTTTGTATCTTGTCCTTTTTTGAATAGTATTAATCTATAATATATTGAAGTCACCAAGAAGACTTCAATATATTTTGCCAGTCTTGGATTTTTTCCACCAGTAAGAAAACTTTGTTTTCCACTACCTTATATTTGTTATGAGGTATTGTCATATTTTCAAAACCATTACTGAAAAATGCTTTGCCTACTTGGGGCAGTAAGTCCTATATACAGTAGATGTGGTTCTGCTGATATGTTTTCACCATCGGTCATTGAATGTAGGAGTACCTTTATCTGGTTTTGAGTTTCTTTAATGACTGATTTTTTGCAGCCTTGCCTTTTTTACTCTTCTATTAGATTGCTATTTAGCCCAGCAGTATTATGGAATCTTTTGACTTCATGGTGTCACTGTAAAATTTAATCATCTTTTAGATGGAAATGCCTCACTTGTAGTACTAATCTCCATGTGGCATTCCTTTTCTTTCTCTAAAGTTTGCTTGTATATTTGTATTTTATATCTTACATGTATAAATATTGAGTAGTTAGGTACTGGTACAAATTCTCTACCTTCACTCATGGTCAAGGTATAGGTAAACATTACTTGGGGCCACCTGCCATTGATTTTATAGCTAACAAATGTTACCTCAAATTTAAAATAAGAATAAATGCTGGCTGGGCTTGGTGGCTCAACCTGTAATCCTAGCACTCTGGGAGACTGAGGAGAGTGGATTGCCTGAGCCAGTGGGTTCGAGACCAGCCCAGGCAACTTGGCGAGACCTCGTCTGTACAGTCAATAAAAAATTAGTTGGGCGTGGTAGCACATGCCTGTAGTTCTAGCTTCTTGGAAGACTGAGGCAGAAGAATCACCAGAGCCCAGCAGGTGGATACTGGGGTGGCTGTGAGCATACCATGGCACTCCAGCCTGGGTGATGGAGTGAGACTCCAACTA
>NW_007255975.1:208605-211717 GCF_000164805.1 Carlito syrichta | reverse complement strand
CCTCAGCCTTCCACGGAGCTGGAACTACAGGTGCGCGCTACCACGCCCGGCTAATTTTTGATTTATTGTAGAGATGAAGTCTCACCACGTTCCCCAGGCGGGTCTTGAACCCGCGGGCTCAGGCAATCCTCTCACCTCGGCCTCCCAAAGTGCGGGATTACAGACTGAGCCACCGAGCCTGGCATAATTACCTTCTTTTGTAAAAAAAAATCAATAACGGTCTTGGTATAATTTATACTATACAGTGTTTACCTTTTTTGAGTTCAGTGGCTTTTTGTATATTCAGTGTTGTGTAATCATTATCACTATCATAATGACAACATTTTTATGACCCCAGAAGGATACACCATACTCATTAGCACTTATTCCTCATTTTCCCCTTTGCCATGGCTAACAACTGCTGATCTACCTCTTTGACCCTATAGATTTGTTCTGGACAGTTATATAAATGTCATCATACAATGTGACCTTTATTATTGGTGTTTTTTAATTGCCATGCTTTTAAAGTTCATCCTGATTGTTAAAATGTATTAGTACTTTGATTTTTATTGGTGAAAATATTTCTACTGTATGGATATATCTCATTTTGTTTATCCATCAGTCAAAGATATTTGAGTTTGCAGAAGTCGTTTGTGAATAATGGTGCTAAAAACATTCGTGTACAAATTTTTGTGAAGACGTTTTTATTTCATTGGCCGTACACTGAGGACTGTAATTACTTTGTCATATGACATGTCTTTGTTATATGTTGCAAGTGATTGACAAACTTTACTAAGGTGGCTGCACCGTTTTCACCAGCAATGTGAGAATTCCAGTTTATCCATGTTCTCATTTGTTAATTTTCTGTCTTTTTAAATTATGGCCACCTAATGGATGTGAAATATTTCATTGTGGTTTTGACTTGTATTTCTGTGTTGAGCAACTTTTCATGTACTTATTGGCTATCTGTATACCTTTGGAAAAATGTCTCTTGAAATCCTTTACTCATTAGAATTGGGTTATATGTGGTTTTGTTGTCAATTTGTAATAGTTCTTTATGTAATCTGGATAATAGGCTCTTATTGGATGTATGATTTGCAATTTTTTTCTTTCTTTGTGCTATCTTTTCACTTTTTGATGGTGCTTATAGCACAGAAGTTTTTAATATTAATGAAATCTAATTTATCTATTTTTTTTTGTCACTTGTTATTTTAGTGTCATAACAAAGAAACCATTACCCAACCTAAGTTGTAGCTTTGACACTTAGGTCTGTGATTCATTTGGAATTTATTTTTGTATTTGGTTTAAGGAGTAAATTCAATTTAGTCCTTTTGCATATGAGTATTTAATTGTTTTTGCATCATATGTTGAAAAAATTCCTTTGCCATTGTCTAGGTGTCCTTGTTGAAAATCAATTTATTCTAAATATGAGGGTTTATTTTTGGACTCTCATTTCTATTTTTCTTTATATCCTTACACCTGTATCATGCAATATTGATTGTTTTAACTTTGCAGTAAATTTAAAAATTGAAATAGAAGTCATTCAACTTTGTTCTTTGATTTGGCCTTTTCATGATCATTCTGAGGCCCTTGAATTTCCAAATGAATTTTAGGATCAGCTTGAAAATTTTTCTAAAAGGCTGGAATTTTGATAAGGAAGGCATTTATTTTCTAAACCAATTTGAGGAGTCGTGCCATGTTAGCAATATTAATTCTTCCATTCCATTAAAATGAGATGTCTTTTCATTCATTTAGATCTTCTTTAATTTTCTTCAGTATAGTTTTATAATTTCCAGTGTAAATGTCTTTTTAAAAACTTATTTCGGCCGGGCACGGTGGCTCAAGCTGTAATCCCAGCACTTTGGGAAGTAGAGGTGAGAGGATTGATTGCCTAAGTTCAGCGGTTTGAGACCAGTCTGAACAACATGGCAAGACCTTGTCTCTACAATTAAAAAAAAAAAAAATTAGCTGTGTGTGGTGGCACATGCCTGTGGTTCCAGCTACTTGGAAGACCCAGGTGGAAGGATCACCCGAGCCCAGAAGGTTGGGCCTGCGGTGGCTACAAGTGTGTCACTGCACTCCAGCCTGGGTGACAGAGTGAGACTCCAACTCAAAAAAAAAAAAAAAAAATCAAGTATTTTGTTTTTCATGATATTGAAAATGGAATTATTTTATTCATTGCTAGTATATTTAAATAAAATTACTTTTCTCTTGATCTTGTATCTTCTAATCCTTCTGAACTCACTGGAAAAGCTTTTCTGATACTTTTACTATTAGATGGCTTGTCGTGTGTGTTTGTGTGTTATTATTTTTATGTATATGTCACCTATGAATACAGATGTACTTCTGTCTTCCCAATTGTGTTGATTTTTTTTTTTCTTGCTTAAGTACCCTGGCTGAAAACTATACACAAGCAGCCAGGGCAGTCATCCTTGTCTTATTTCTGACTTTAGGGGTAATTAGTTTTTGAGCACCATTTGTAATGATAGCTATATAGTTTTTGCTTTTTCTTACCAAAATTCACAGAGCTAGCTGTATACTTTTTGTAAAAGCTCTTTGTCAAGTATAGATATCTTCCTTCTGTTCCTAGTTTGTTGAAATTTTAAAAGATATGAATGGTTGTTAAATTTTGTCAAATGCTTTTTCTCCATCTGTGACACAATCATGAGGTTGGTTTAATCTTTGTTCTGTCAATGTCATGTATATGTCAATATCATGCATAAATTGGGGAAGCATTTTCTTCTATAATATTTTTGGAAAATTCTGTGAATGATGTTTATTCTTTAAATGTAGCGAAGTCCTCTGTTCATTGGTGTTTCTTTATGGGAATTTTTCATAGTTCTATTCAGATTTTTCTTGAGTCAGATTTAGTGTGTGCTTCTAGGAACATGAACATTTTGTGTTTAGATACTTTATTAACACACTTTTTTAAAAAAAACACACACAAGGGATACTATTTTCTTGTAATTCTTTTTGTTCCTGTAATGGTAATTATGGTTCCTCTTTTATTCTGATTGTATTTATTTGAGTTTCTCTCGTTTTTATCTTTGGTCTAGCTACAGGTTTGTTTATTTTAAAACATATTTCAAAGAACCAAATTTGTCCTCCTTGATTTTTTTTTTTTTTTTTTTTT
>NW_007255975.1:188772-208466 GCF_000164805.1 Carlito syrichta | reverse complement strand
AATTTTTGATTTATTGTAGAGATGAGGTCTTGCCAAGTTGCCTAGGCGGGGTCTCGAACCCTCAGGCTCAGGCAATTCACTCACCTCAACCTCCCAAAGGCGCGGGATTACAGGCTGAGCCACTGAGCCTGGCTTTTTATCTTTTTTGTTTGGTTTGTTTTTACTTTGATTTTTCACTATTTCTTTTCTCCTAATTGATTTTAGTTTGATCTTTTTCTAATATCTCCTGGTTAGCTTTTTTATTTGAAGTCTTCATTTTCATTTTTATTCTTTTTTTGACATATTTATTTACTTTAATAATGGTACATATGTCATATTATCACCATGGAATGTAAGTTCAGGTTAGACAAGAGAATTTCACAAGTGTAATGAAGAATTCTGTATTATATCAAAGTTTGTGTATAATGTCTGGCCAGACCAGCTTGCTCATAAATCATTAATCACTTCCATTATAGGTAATTTGATTAGTTCAATGTTTACAGTTCTTAGAGAGAAAATAGACATAATGTAGTCAATTAAAAAATATTCATGGCCTCTGGGCTCATGCCCATAATCTCAGCACTTTGGAAGGTGAAAGTAAGAGGAATGCCTGAGCCCAGGGGTTCAAAACTAGCCTGGGCAGCTTGGTGAGACCTTGTTTTTATTAGGAAAAAAAAAATTAGCTAAGCGTGGTAGCGTGTGCCTATAGTTCCATTTACTTGGAAGGCTAAGGCCGAAGGATTGGCCCAGCCCAGCCGGTAGAGGCTGCGGTAGCCATGATTGTGCCACTGCACTCCAGCCTGGGTGACAGAGTGCAACTTTGACGCAAAAAAAAAAAAAGTATTTTTAATTTTCCTTTCCATTAGCACTTAAAATACATATTTCTATTTCAAAAAATCTGGAATTTATTTATTTATTTATTTATTTTTGAGTTGGAGTCTCACTCTGTTGCCCAGACTGGAGTGCAGTGGCACGCTCCCAGCCACTGCAGCCTCGACCTGCTGGGCTCCGGCAATCCTTCTGCCTCATCCTTTCGAGTAGCTGGAACTACAGGCACGTGCTACCAGGCCCGGCTAATTTTTTGATTTATTGTAGAGATGAGGTGTCACCAAGTTGCCCAGGTGGGTCTCAAGCCCGCGGGCTCAGGCAATCCACTCATCTCAGTCTCCCAAAGCGTGGGATTAGAGGCTGAGCCACCGAGCCCGGCTGGAATTTATAATTTAAAGTTACTCTCGTGTTTACAGTTGTGATTCTGAAATAAATGCTACTACTCTGTATTTCCGTTGTAAGCTATTTACGTTTGGTTTAAACACACACATACACTTTAAGTTGAGAGAGGTTTATAAGTTATATTCTACATACTCTTTTGAAAGAGTTCTAAAAGAGCAAACAAATCTACGAGATAGGCAGAAAGTTAATTGGGGTAAATAGGACTTCTATATAACATCCAAAGATGCGATATTCTGTAGCATCTGGGAGTACTTCAGGGTTGACCGACTGTCTTCTCTAGAACTTTAGAATTTCATCTTAACAGTTTAAGGAAGTGGACATTTTAATACCATCAAGTGCATTTAGATGATTTTTTGTGTTTGTGTTAATTCCCCTATAATGACCTAGTTCCTTTCTTGCAGGTCAGTATTCAGAATGCCATGTTGCCCTCTGAAAGCATTCAAATTAATTTATTTTCAACCTAAACATGTAACCTCAATAATGAGATGTCTAACTAAAACAAGATTCTCCAAGACCAAAACAGCATCTCTTCTTCTAAGGTTTAGGTTTTTCCCAGAATTCTCGATGCATGAAATAGGCCATACCAACAGTCATTGCTTCTACAACAAAGCTTTGGGCTGCCATGGGCATGTGGATCAGGTGAAGGGACATTTTGGTATTTTCCCAGCTCTTCAATTTGTATAATCCATGTGCAACAAATGCTGTAAAACATGTCATTCCAATGGGGAGAAATGGTGCCTCTTTAGTTTTTCAAATAAGTATGGACTTCTGATCTTCATCATATGAAGAAAGGGAAACATCTATATCAGTTGACATAATGTTTGAAGAATCATCCAAGAGCGACAATACCCCCTACAATCCAAGGGGCTCCTGAAGTCTTTATTTTTTTTATTTTTATTTTTTAGTTGGAGTCTCACTCTGTCGCCCAGACTGGAGTGCAGTGGCCGCTCCCGGCCACCACAGCCTCGACCTGCTGGGCTCCAGCGATCCTTCCGCCTCAGCCTTCCAAGTAGCTGGAACTACAGGCGCGTGCTACCATGACCGGTTAATTTTTGATGTATTGTAGACATGAGGTCTCACCAAGTTGCCCAGGCAGGTCTCGAACCCGCGGGCTCCCAAAGCGCGGGATTACAGGCTGAGCCACTGAGCCTGGCTAATCTTCATTTTTAATGTAGGTGATCACAGCTATACTTTTCCCTCTAACCATTGTTTTTTCTGCATTCCATAGCTTTTGTGTGTTGTTTATATTTTCACTCTTCTCAAAAAAGTGTTTTCTAATTTTTTGTGATTTTTTTTTTTTAACCTATTGGATCCCTTTATTATTTCTTGTAGGGCAGGTCTGCTAGCATTGAATTCTTTTTTAGCTGTAAATGCCATAATTTCTCCTTTGTTTATGTAGGATAGTTTTACTGGGTACAGAACTTGCAGTTGATACTCTTTTTCTTTCAGGAGCTTGCTTCCTTTAGGGGTTTCCTTCAGGAGTTTGAATATGACCTCTGATTCAAGTCAACTGATTATCTTATTAAAGATCAAATAGCCGGGCTCGATGGTTCAGCCTGTAATCCCAGCGCTTTGGGAGGCCGAGGTGAGTGGATTGCTTGGGCCCGTGGGTTTGA
This sequence comes from Carlito syrichta, assembly GCF_000164805.1. NCBI lineage: Eukaryota > Metazoa > Chordata > Mammalia > Primates > Tarsiidae > Carlito > Carlito syrichta. The sequence continues at coordinate 205,641 of NW_007255975.1, read as the reverse complement.
GACCCGCCCGAGCCACTTGGCGAAACCTCATCTCTACAATTAATCAAAAAAATTAACCGGGTGTGGTAGCGCGCGCCTGTAGTTCCAGCTACTTGGAAGGGTGAGGGGGAAGGATTGCTAGAGCTCGCAGGTCGAGGCTGCGGTGGCCAGGAGCGTGCCACTGCACTCCAGTCTGGGTGGTGGAATGAGACTCCAACTCAAAAAAAAAAAAAGATCAAGCCAGGCTCGGTGAATCGGCCTGTAATCCCGCGCCTTTGGGAGGCTGAGGTGAGTGGATTGCCTGAGCCCGTGGGTTCGAGACCCGCCTGGGCAACTTGGCGAGACCTCATCTCTACAATAAATCAAAAAATGAGCCGGGCATGGTAGTGCGCGCCTGTAGTTCCAGCTACTTGGAAGGCTGAGGCGGAAGGATAGCGGGAGCTCAGCAGGTTGAGGCTGCAGTGGCCGGGAGCGGCCACTGCACTCTAGTCTGGGCGACAGAGTGAGACTCCAACTCAATAACAACAACAAAAAGATCAAATAAGTGTGATGTGTTGTTTTCCTCTTGCTGCTTTCAAGATTCTCTTTCTGAAATCTTTGACTTAAACAGTTTTACTATCATGTCTAGATTTGAATGTCTTTTAGTTTATTTTTTTTGGCACATGTTGATCTTCTTGCATAAATTAATATTTTTTAAATCAAATTTGGGGTTTTGGAGCCGTTATTTATTCACATATTCTTTCTGTTCCCTTTTTTCTCTTCTTCTTTTTTTTGGGGTGGGGGGGTTGGAGACTCACTCTGTTGACCAGGCTGGAGTGCAGTGGCACGCTACTCATGGCCACCGCAGCCTTGACCTGCTGAGTTCAGGTGATCCTTCAGCCTCACCCCTTCAAGTATCTGAAACTACAGGCACGCGCTGTCACACCCAGCTTATTTTTTTGATTTACTGTAGAGATGAGGTCTTGCCAAGTTGCCCAGGCTGGTCTTGAACCCTTGGGTTAGGCAATCCTCTCACCTTGGCCTCCCATAGTGCTGGAATTCTACGCGTGAGCCACTTTGCCTGGCCTTCTGTATTCTTCCTTTGTGATTCCCATTATATTTGTTATGTTTATTGAGAGTAATTCTTTTTCATTATTTGACTGTAAGAAATCTTAAGGTTATATATAATATTGACTGAATCTCATAGTTTGTTTTTTGCTTAATATGTTTGACTATAGCTCATTTTCTTTGTCTTAATATTTATTTAGTGTGATGCTTCATATTGTGAATTTCTTGTTTTTCTTTTTCAGAAAAAAATTGCTATTTTTTTACATTGCTGTGGAAAGATGTGGGTACTTTCCTTTTTTACATGTGCAGTTTTTATTTGAATTTATTTGTTTGTTTGAGTTGATGTCTCACTCTGTCATCCATGCTAGAGTACAGTGGTGTGGATTGATCCTGGCTCACTGCAGCCTCAATGCCCTGGGCTCAAGTGATCCTTTTACCTCAGCCTCTGGAGTAGCTAGGACTACAGGTACCCGCTACCATGCCCAGCCAATTTTTGTATTTGTGTAGAGAAGAGGTCTCACTATGTTGCCTAAGCTGGTCTTCTGGTTTGGCTCCCCAAAAAGTGCTGGGATTACAGGTGTCAGCCACTGTGCCTGGCCAATGCTTAGTTTTAAATAACTTTAAATATCCCTCATTCCTCATTCTTTTTTTTTGTATTCTATTTTCAGGCAGTTTTTAATTTTTTAATTTTTTTTTAAGACGAGGTCTTGCCAAGTTTCCTAGGCTGGTCTCAAACCTCTGGGCTCAGACAATCCTCTCACCTCCACCTCCCAAAGTGCTGAAATTACAGGCATGAGCACCATGCCTGGCTTATTTTCAGGTAGTTATTCTTTCAAGGGAATTTTAGGAACAACTTGTCAAGTGTTCATCACAAATACCATTGGAATGGCATTGAATTTATAAATTAATTTTGGAAAAGCTATCGCTTTTATAATCTTTCCATACATTAATGTGGTATTTCTCTCCTTTCATTCAGGTCTTCACTATTTGTGTATATGTATTCTACTTATTTCCTTCAATCTTTCCCAGTTTCTAAAAAAAATTGTCTTAGGAACTGCAATTCTATTGGGAAAAGTACAAATGTCATCTGCATAGACTAGGGCCCATCAGTAGAGAATGTCATTCAAAATGTATTTTGGATTTGTTGTTACCATTTCTTCCAGACTTCCCTAGAAGCCTGCTTTATTTATAATGTTCTATATCCCTAGTTTGGGTAAGTCCAGAAGCATGAGCTAATATTAGGAAAATAAGCCATTTGTTTTTAGTGATGTCAGCATCCCTTTGACCTTTTCCTTTTGGAAGGGCTTTGTTCATCCTGTAAGCACCTGGAGACTTAGTACTAGTTCTTTTTAGTTTTGTTCCAGGTTTGTACCATTTGAAGACTTTTATACCCTACAATGTACAGCTAACTTGTTTTCTCACTAGAACAGCATTTAGAACTAGGCAGTGATAAATTCTGTTTCATTTGTTGGTTTTGTTTTAATTTTAAGAGCAACTCTTTGAGAGGGGTCTAGAGGAAAACATCCAGGATATAGAGCGGAATCTGAACTTAGATCCTGTGAGAAGCATCATAGGATTTAGAGTTGTTTAGTTTGTAGGAGAACTCTAAAAAGAAGAGTTTGGTGATCTGTTTTTGGCTATCTTACGGATTCAGGGACAGTTGTTTTTGCTGCTTTTAAAGCTAGTTCTAATTAATGGCGAAGCAGATTTAAGAACTGTACAAAGATGAAAGGACTCTTAGCAGTGATATCTAGAGGTTTGTATGACTGCTTGAGATGGAATTTGAGAATCTCCTATCATGGAATGAGAAGTTGGATTCCATGCACTTGAAGGTCACTTTTATTTCCAAGATACTGTGAAAGTCTCACTGAGTAAATGAAACTTTTATTGTGTGACTACTTCACATGTTCCCATTTAATCATCACCACAACCCTCTGAGGCATCCTAAGAGGTAGAGTACATTTCCAAGATAACTTATTTAATTGATGGCAGAGTATGCTTCTTTTAACTCCCTTTCCATATATAGCTTAATTTCTTTTTTTTTTTTTTGAGTTGGAGTCTCACTCTGTCACCCAGACTGGAGTGCAGTGGCCACTCCCGGCCACTGCAGGCTCGACTTGCTGGGCTCCGGCGATCCTTCTGCCTCAGCCTTTCGAGTAGCTGGGACTACAGGCACACGCTGCCATGCCCAGCTAATTTTTGATTTATTGTAGAGAGGAGGTCTCGCCAAGTTGCCCAGGCGGGTCTCAAACCGCGGGCTCAGGCAATCCACTCACCTCGGCCTCCCAAAGTGTGGGATTACAGGCTGAGTCACCAAGCCCAGCCCCAGCTTAATTTCTAACAATAGTTTTTAAAAAATTGTATAGCACTTTGTTTCCAAAAGCCTTTTACAAATGTGATTTTATTTGATCCTTATAACAATCTGGTGAAATAGAAATAATAGATTTCACTAATGTGTCTAATTTATAAGTGAAACACTGGCTTAGAAGCTTTTTGGAATATCTTGGTTTTGTAAAAGGGATCAGGGTATATCATTCAATACAATCTCCATATTCTGCACTTGGGGAAACTGAGTACCAAAGTTAAAAATCTGGGTATTTGGTAGCACTTTGGAAGGCCGAGGCAAGAGGATTGCTTGAGTCCAGGAGTTCAAGACCAGCCTGGACTACATAACTTGACCCTATCCCTACAAAAAATTTTAAAAATAGCCAGATGTGGTGGTGCACACCTATAGTCTTCACTACTTGGAAGGCTGAAGTGAGAGGATTGCTTGAGCTGAGGAGTTTGAGGCTGGGGTGAGCTATGATCGGGCTACTGCACTGCAGCCTGGGTGATAGAATAACACCCTGAATCAAAAAGAAATCTGGGTATTTTGTAGATTTTCTTTGATTTGTGTTGGGGGAAGGAGAAGGTTGGACTAGATGATCTCATGGCGTATGGGGTGAGTGGTGTGTTTCTTGTATCTACAGTGTAGTGTACTTAATTGATACTAGGTCACCATATTAGATTAAGTGGCCTTTTAGCAAATATAAATAAAATGCACCAAGGGATTAAGGGCAAATTTAAAGCTTTAGGTAACAGTTTGTAGAAGATATTTTTGGTTATTAGGTCCTCTTTGTTGGTCCTGAATACATATAAAGTATTTCCTGCTTCAGGTTTAAGGGTGAACTGGGGAGAAATCAACAGAGTATGAATTATGCTATAAGTCTGCAGTTAGTTCACTATGGATGAGAATTATTCTTTAGCCTCTGTCCACAGCTGTGGAAACCACTGTTCACTCATGGATCTGTGACATAGGCTTAGAGTGATGGCTCTCTTGATTAAGACACAGGTTGTAGAGTTAGAACTTCAAGGATGGAAGAACCTTACAAGTCTTGTGTCCCAAATAGATGTTTTAAACTGATCCCAATTCAAGTTATAACATACCAAACAAATGGTCTTTTAACTTCTTCCGAGTAACTTTACTTGGTGATGGAGGATTCCTTTTTGATTCGGCTTGTCGTTTTTTTTGAGAACTCTTTTCAATATTGAGCTAAAATATGCTTTCATATTATAGGTTCAACACATTCAGCATATTTGTATCATATTGCTACTCAAGAATATTGCTTTAGCCGGGCTCGGTGGCTCAGCCTGTAATCCCATGCCTTTGGGAGGCTGAGGTGAGTGGATTGCCTGAGCCCGCGGGTTCGAGACCTGCCTGGGCAGCAAGACCTCATCTCTACAATAAATCAAAAAATCAGCCGGGTGTGGTAGCGTGTGCCTGTAATTCTGGCTACTCGGAAGGCTGAGGCAGAAGGATCGCCGGACCTTTTTAGTGTCACTAAGTTCCTGGTCTTTCTCATCAGTAGTAGGCCTACTCTCACTATTACATATCTCCTGAGATTTATGGGTGGTTTTCTTTTTGTAATTAACCAAAAGTGAAGGATTTTATATCTATGTCCCACTTGAGGAAGCAGTGACCTTAGTCATTATTGGCTTAATTGATTTATGTTGCTTAGGAATCTTAAAATGTTTACAGCTACACTTGCAAGTAAAAAATATATTCAGTAATGAAAAACTCAAATATATCCAGTGTTTATTTTTTCTAAGTAATATAAACTGAATATTCTTTGGGAAATTTTTTACATAAGGCTCAGAGTATTGAGTAGAACAGAGCTTTTCAGAGGGTCTTACATAACTTACCATCTTGGAGGGCAGTCAGGGAAGGAAGTGTTGGGAAAGGAATTCCTGAGCAGCGTATTAAAGTCATAAAATGAGAGTTTGGGCCTTTGGGACTAGATAGCCTGGGCTCAAGTCTGCTCTCAAACTTACAAATGTGGTTGTGAACACGATTCTTCACCTCTTTGGGACTTTGGCTTTCCTTGTGTAAAACAGGAATAATACTTGTTTTCAGTTTTTTTTGGGGGGGGAAGGCGGTGAAATGTAAGCACTTAAAGTTACTATTTATGTAAATTTCTTAGAACCTGCCTGGAATATGCTAAATGCTGAATCGATATAGTTGCTGATAATGGTGTTGTTTATCACAGTGATTAAAAGAAGACATTTTACTAGAGATATTTATATTTTGAGTGATCAATGATAATGTCAGGGCTGAGAAAGAAAATTGGGCTGTGCATGGTGGCTCATGCCTATAATCCCAGCACTTATGCTGGGCGTAGTGGCCCAAGCCCGTAATCTCAGCACTTTGGGAGGCTGACGTGAGAGGATTGGGTTCGAGACCAGCCTGGGCAACATGGTGAGACCTTGTTTCTACAATAAAAGTCAAAAAATTAGCTGGGCGTGGTAGTGCACACCTATAGTTCCGGCTACTTTCAAGGCTGAGGTGGAAGGATCACCGGAGCCCAGCAGGTCGACTCTGGGGTGGCTGTGAGTGTGCCTCTGCACTCCAGACTGGGTGACAGAGTGAGACTCCAACTCAAAAAAAAAAAAAAAAAAATCCCATTACTTTGGGAGGCCGAGATGAGAGGATTACCTGAGCCCACAGATTCGAGACCAGCCTGGGCAACTTGACAAGACCTTATCTCTACAATAAATCAAAAAATTAGCCAGGTGTGGTGGTTCATGCCTGTAGTTCCAGCTACTTGAAAGGCTAAGGTGGAAAGATCACCTGAGTGCAGCAGGTTGAGGATACGGTGGCCATTAGCGTGCCACTACACTCCAGCCTGGGCGACAGAGTGAGACTCCAACTCAAAAAAAAAAAAAAAAAAAAACCCCAAACAATACTGACCTTAAGGTTTTCAATGGTATGTATGTTTGAAGTCATGTCACCTTTTATTTCTCTGCCAGGTAGAGTGGGAAACCAGATGAAGCCTTCAGTCCATGCTCTAATCAGTTATCTACTGCCTTTGCTTTTAGTTCCACATAGAAATCTGTTGAAAAGTTGTGTTACACCTGAATAAAGGTGCTCTAAAAACATAGAAAAATGCTTTGGAGTTGTTTAAAACTGAATTTGGAACCCAATTCAACTGTTTACTGGCTTTGTGAACACATTGAACTTCAGTTTCTTCCTTTAATATTATAATTTTCAGAGTTTGCATGAAGATATTTGTAAAGTGTTTTGTCATAGGCACTTTATAAATTGTAGCTAATATTATTGTTAGATCTTGGGACACTCATCGTGTGACAAAAACAACAGCAGACCCTGGTACCTGGGAGGACTTCATGGATCCAGCAGCAACCTGGAATGGTGCTCCTCTGAAGAAATCCTACTCGGATGGATATAATACAACCTGCTAAGTGTCCTAGCACTTATCAGGTTGTATTATCATTGTCCGTGTCTATGGCTGTCGTCTACCAGACTCTAAATTCCTAACGGGCAAGGACAATGGCTTATTCATCTTTGTATTCGTGGTGCCTAATCCGGTGCACATTGTAGGCCTCATTAAATGTTTGTTGAATGAAAAAATGAATCATCAACAGACATTAATTGGGCGCCTGCTCTGTGATCTCCATGGGCTCAGCTTGTCCCCGTCAGTTGCCAGCAACGCTCAAGCTCTCTTCAGAATGCTTACTCCTGAAGCTTATTCCTGTCTTCTAATTCTTGTGCTGAGGACTTCTCTGTATAGTGCAATGATACCAAACACCCTTAATCTCAAGTTCCATCTCCAGTTGATTGATAACATTTGCCTGGATTATGTTTTATAAAGATTCTGAAGCCAGATCTCATTTCAGTGTGTAATAGGGTTATAACTAATTAATGGTATCTGCTGTGGTGGGAGAAGGGGAATTAGCACAAATGCCTTACATATGTCATATTTGTTACTGTGTTTTCTATGAAATATTCAATTTATATGCCTGCATTTTAGTGTATGCTACTTGCAGATGTTGTATGGGGCTGCTGTTGCTCCTATAATTGCTGCCAGTTGCTCCCTGGATGAGAACAGAGTGGTCACTATCTGAGCAGGAACCTCTTCATGGTCTGAAGTTTTCTCCTATGGCTGATATTCATGGTTTTCCCCTTTTCACTTTACCCCAACTTTCCTCTTACCTGCATCAATAGATATGCCTTCATTTTCTTATTTACCACTCATCAGTCTCATATTTCTTTTTTCTTATTTCATGTGCCTAATCATTGTTTCATGAGAAACCTTTCTGATTTCGGATGTGACAACCAGAATACAAGTTGAAACCACTTTGGGGCCCTACGGGGAATCATTTAAGCATAATTTAACATAGGAGAAAATTGGATGTGTTTGCAGACCGTGGGACAGGAGGAATTGAGAAAGGAGTCATTGTAGATGTGGGAAAAAGATTATAACACATGGAATAAGATCTTGAAAACTAGGCTAGGTACAGTGGCTCACACTTTTTATCCTAGTGCTTTGGTAGGCTGAGATGGGAAGATTACTTGAGACCAGTAGTTAGAGACCAGCCTGGGCAACATAGTGTAGTCTTGTTTCTGCAAAAAAATAGAAATAGCAGGACTTGGTAGTGTGTGCCTATAGTCCCAGATACTTGAGAAGCTGCAAAGATTGCTTGAGTCCAAGGGCTTGATGCAGGGGGCCAGCCCCTGCAGATATTGAGGGTTCCTGGTAGGAAAGATGGCGTCGGCGATTAAACTGGAGGATAGATATTAAAAGAAAGAAAGATGGAGGGATAGATATAAAGAGAAAGAAAAAAAGGGGGGAGAAAGAGACTGGACTCTGTCTAGTGCAGAAGCCATTTAATGGGACAAACCGTAAGCCTTTTATCCCAAATTTTCATGGGTTAAATCACAAGACTTTCACGTGAACACAAAACCAGGTGGATGAGGGGCATCCCCCACCCACCAGGTGTTTCCTCAGGCATGAGGAAGGACAATCCCAGTTAAATCACAAGACTTTTACATGAACACAAAGCCAGGTGGATGAGGGGCATCCCCCACCCACCGGGCGTTTCCTCAAGCATGAGGAAGGACGATCCCAAAATTATCTTACTGTTCCTCATGCTTGGTTAATGTTCCTCAAAAGCAATACAACAATTCTAACATCATATTATTCTAATAATAACTTTTAAAACTTATGCATACACAACGCCTAATGACTAACTTAAATCCTAATTCCTTTCTATTCTATGCTAATTCTACTTACACTATAGAAACTCTTAATTATATTCCAAACCAGTTCCTAAAGAATGTGGCCCAGTCCAAAGACACGCTGGGCGTTTCTAGGAACAATTGATTACAGTCTCTTAACAAAATGGCTATTCTTAAATCCTATATATCTATTTTAATTTCTATAAAAGTTTCTAATTCCTAATCCTAATATATAAAGTTGATCATCAGCAATAAAGCTTCTAAAAACAAAACCCAAATATAAACTAAATTGTACTAAAGCCAAAACCACAAATGTAGAAAATGGGAACAATGAAATTTCTAAAGTTAGCTGTATTCTTATGAAACCTCAAAATATCATGTTTGATCATGCTTGAACTAACATAATTCCCTGACGTTAGCATGACCTATTCTACAATACTTTCTATGAGTAAAATAAATTCAATTTCTATAATAAGAAAAACCCAACACTAACTGCAGCTAAAACTGGTTTAAAAGAATGCAGCCCAGTCCAGAGTACATGCTGGGCCCTTAGGAATGTGGCCCATTCCAAAGTTCGTGCTCGGTCATTTCTGGTAACTCTAGATAATCATCTATACCATCTAAAGCTGAAAGCCGGGCTTGGTGGCTCAGCCTGTAATCCTGCGCCTTGGGAGGCTGAGGTGAGTGGATTGCCTGAGCCCGCGGGTTCGAGACCCGCCTGGGCAACTTGGCGAGACCTCAATTCTACAATAAATCAAAAAATTAGCCAGGCATGGTAGTGCGCACCTGTAGTTCCAGCTACTTGGAAGGCTGAGGCAGAAGGATCGCCAGAGCCCAGCAGGTTGAGGCTGTGGTGGCAGGAGCAGCCACTGCACTCCAGTCTGGGTGACAGAGTGAGACTCCAACTAAAAAATAAATAAAGCTGAAAACAGCTTTCCATATGTATATACTAATTCTACAAATATACTTTTAAATCTTGTACCGTATTAAAGGCTCCCAAATGTGACCTGAGTTTGAATTATATCTAATACCTAAGCTGAAACTGCAGTTAATGGGAAACAGGAACAATGAGTTTCTAGAGTTAGCCATGCCTGTCACAGTCACAGAGCCTTCAGCTTAGGTCAACAGAGTTCCTTTTGGCTAAGTGTGTTGAAATAGAAAAAGGGAGGAGGGAATGGGGAGAACAGCTCCCGAACGCATCCTAGTGGTCTCGGGGTCCACGGCCCTCCCTGATCCCTAACGCTCAGTGGGCCTCCGTGGCCAGCTCCCAACATCTTGAGGCTGCAGTGACCTATGATCCCATGATCCCACCACTGTACTCCAGCCTAGCTGAAAGTGAGACCCTGTCTCTAAAACAACGAAACAAAGATTGTGAAAGCTGATGCGTGTGGAGAGGGTGAAACCTCTCCTCTCTGGCTCTAGGACGTACACAGGTAAAGGGTTAACCTTAGATAAAACCTCTTCACTGGAGCACATAAACAAGGATAGGAGAGGAGGATGACTAGGAACAGGATTATGGAGACAAAGCTCCTGGAATAGGAAGACCAGAGGGCTGGGTATGAACTGGAGTCTCTAAGGAATATCCAGACCCAAAGGCTGGAGTGGGATCATTAACAGAAGTTTATAGTATATTAAAGTGATAAACATTGGGTCATGGACAAAAGGCTTTAGTGACTATGAGAAATGACCTGGAGGCTGGCACGTGACAACTGCAAATGCTAGAGAGGAGAAGCTGTAGTTGGATTGTGGATAGTCTTAGAAAAGTTGTAGGATCCAGGTGATCCTTTCCTCTTTTGAATGCTTGCTTTATGCCTGACACCTTGGCGTATGCTATCCATTCACCTTTTGGGGGTCTGTGACATTTCAGGTGTGGGAGAATGAGCAGCAATTCCTAGTGAGGACAGCTATGGGATCTGTTGACCCTTAGCACTCCTCGATGCTTCGGCCATCTCCCAACTGAATGAGCAGCAGAATGGTCAGCTTGAAGTAGCACAAACAGATTTCTTTAGGATCCACATTTTTTCTTGATCTAAGTTGCATGTTTTAAGCTTTCATTGGCCATATTTCATAATGTATGGAGTTGGGGCAAAAAACTCCAGAATTATTTTTTTGAGATTTGGTCCCTTGTAGTAAAGACTTCCTCCACCAGCTATGTGTTCTAGGATACTCCCTCAGCATCAGTGTACCAACTAGCATTACTGTGAAAAGTTGCATTCAGCTTCAGTGAATTTTTTGGAGCATCTGTTGATCATTGATTAACCAAAAGAAGACACAGACCTATTATCTAAGTCGCTTTTAGGATAAAGAATAGATTAAACAAAACTCACATTAGTGGGTAACAAACCACTTTGTAAAAGCCATTCTAGGGTCAGAATGTATATAATTTAGTGGTTCATATTTTAGAATTATAGAATCATGATGGGTGATTTATGAGTGCCCCTGCCCACACCGTCCTGAGTGTTCAGCAGTTTTTTTTTTCTTTTCTTTTTTTGAGTTTAAGTCTAACTCTGTCACCCAGTCTGGAACACAGTGGCACGCTCCCAGCTACCTCAGCCTCCCAAGGTGAAGGATTACAGACTGAGCCACCGAGCCTGGCTGTTCAGCAGTTTTTAACCAAGAAAAATGGCATGATCTCTATGCTCCACCCTCCCTATTTATCCAGTCTTGCCCCAGGCAACTTTTCTTTGTTTCCTTGGATGAAAAAAGTCCTCAAAGGGAAATATTTTCCTGATTTGGAAGAGGTGAAACAAAAAATGGCAGAAGCTCTAAAGGGCATCAAAACTGATGAGTTCAAAAATGATTTTGAGCAGTGGAAAAAAAGTGTTGATAGGTATATTGCATCAAATGGAGAGTACTTTGAAGATGACTGAAGTTTAAACATGTAAGAGTAAATACACAATTATTTATAAATCCAGGTTTTGGGGCCCCCCTTGTACTATTGATTCTAAGCCTCTGAATTGAAGAGTGAGTTAAAAACAACAACAACAACAACAACAAAAACAGGCATAGGGCTTTGCAAACACTCATTGATTAACCAAAAGAAGACAAAGACCTATTATCTAAGTCACTTTTAGGATAAGGATAGACTAAACAAAACTCACATAAGTGGGTAACAAAACACTTTGTAAAAGCCATTCTAGGGTCAGAATATATACAATTTAGTGGTTCATATTTTAGAATTTCCATGCTATTGGGAAAGAGGGCTGGAAATTGAAGCAGACAGATGGCTTTAAGGCCTTGGAAGGTAAAGCATAGGAGAAGAGTTTATGAACAATTTTTTTTTAGTGTGTTTTGTTGAAGAGAGGATCCGTGGCTTTTTAAATGTTTTTCAAATGAGTCAATATTCCAACAACGGTTTAAGAACTGTTAAAATAATCAGGCCCAGCCGGGCTCAGCGGCTCAGCCTGTAATCCCACGCCTTGGGAGGCTGAGGTGAGTGGATTGCCTGAGCCCGCGGGTTCGAGACCCGCCTGGGCAACTTGGCGAGACCTCAATTCTACAATAAATCAAAAAATTAGCCAGGCATGGTAGTGCGCACCTGTAGTTCCAGCTACTTGGAAGGCTGAGGCAGAAGGATCGCCAGAGCCCAGCAGGTTGAGGCTGTGGTGGCAGGAGCAGCCACTGCACTCCAGTCTGGGTGACAGAGTGAGACTCCAACTAAAAAATAAATAAAGCTGAAAACAGCTTTCCATATGTATATACTAATTCTACAAATATACTTTTAAATCTTGTACCGTATTAAAGGCTCCCAAATGTGACCTGAGTTTGAATTATATCTAATACCTAAGCTGAAACTGCAGTTAATGGGAAACAGGAACAATGAGTTTCTAGAGTTAGCCATGCCTGTCACAGTCACAGAGCCTTCAGCTTAGGTCAACAGGGCCGAGGCTGCGGTGACTGGGAGCGGCCACTGCACTCCAGTCTGGGCGACAGAGTGAGACTCCAACTCAAAAAAAATAAATAAATAAAATAAAATAATCAGGCCCTCAGACAACCCATCCCCTCGTGTAGGGGTTGCTTTATATTTATTCCTCAGGAGGAGCTGGTAGAAAACTTAGTGTGAGGGGAAGAAAAGGAAATCAGTAGCAAAGGGTGACTACAGACTTCATGTCAGCTTCACAAAGCATCATTTAACAAAGAGATCACTCTTTTGAGATCCTCTCCAGACCATAGGTTGCCATTTTCAAATGTGTGATTAGCTCCCGTTATTTCCCTTTAGTTTTTAGAAGTTACACACACTATACTCACAGATATGTGTGTATGTGAATAGTTACTTTCCACAAAGTCCTCCCCATGTTTACAGAAAACAATATCCTTAAAATTTGGTAGAATACTTGCTCTGTTAGGCCTCCAATAGTTAAAAAAAAAATGCTGGGTCCCCAGTGCTGGAATATAGGCTGCCAGATTTGGGTTTGCGCTTTAGCAACAAAGGACCCCCCAGCTGCATGAAAGGAAGTCAACTGACTTGAAAGTAACCCCAATCCTTGTGCTTATATTATCTTCTTTTTCCTTAAGTCCTGGGACTCAGATATATCATTGATGAAAACAAAAACTATAACTTTCTTTATCCAGTAGTATTTTTCTACTGCATGTATATGGTGTTGCGGGTCACCTTTCATTAGCACTTTGCATCTCTTAAGATCCAGAGATGCATGAATGCTAAGGGTGAGGTTGAAGTTGTCATAGTTGCTGCAGCAGTTGGAAAAGACCAGTCTGATACCCACTCCCTACCTGATCTCATATCAGCCACTGAGAAGTTGTAGCCAAGGCTGGCAACTTAATGAACCCCAGCCCCAGTATTTACGCCTGATGTATCAACTGGTCATGAAATGCCAATAGGAAGGCTTTCTCCAACCTAGTCCCCCCTCCTGTCATCAGATATTAGGATTTGTTTTAGGATATATGGTGGTTTTTTGTTTCTTTTTTTGAGTTGGAGTCTCACTCAGTTGCCCAGACTGGAGTGCAGTGGCCGCTCCTGGTCACCGCAGCCTCAACCTGCTGGGCTCGGGTGATTCTCAACCTGCTGCCTCAGCTTTCCAAGTGGCTGGAATTAAAGACGTGCACTACCTCAACCGGCTAAATATATATGGTGTTTTATAACAAAAATCCTGTGGGTTAATAGTAAACAATATCAAGAGTCTTGGTTTTTGTCTCTCTTGGGAATGAACTGGTAGGGCATGGGGAAAGTAGAAACTCTTAGTTATTTCCAATACATTTCCAATGAATTCCCAGGACACCCTTGGAGGTGCTTTATCCTGGGTCTTGCCTTTCCTTTTTCTTCCAGCGTCTTTTAAGTGAACCTCTTGGTCTTATTGACCTGTCTCCATTTCTTTCTTTTCTTTCTTTTTTTTTTTTTTTTTTGAGTTGCAGTCTCACTCTGTCGCCCATACTGGAGTGCAGTGACACACTCCCGGCCACCGCAGCCTTGACCTGCTGGGCTCCAGCGATCCTTCCGCCTCAGCTTTCCAAGTAGCTGGAACTACAGGCACGCGCTACCACGCCCGGATAATTTTTGATTTATTGTAGAGATGAGATCTCGCCAAGTTGCCCAGGCGGCTCTTGAACCCGCGGGCTCAGGCAGTCTACTCACCTCAGCCTCCCAAAGCGTGGGATTACAGGCAGAGTCACCGACCACAGCTACCTTTCTCCATTTCTCCATTTCTTTCTCCATTTCAGCAGGGCTCTTTTCTTTACTGTCTTCCCAGCACCTATCTGGAGGAGTTTTTTTGTGAATGAGTGAATGAAACTTCATTGAGTCTTGGGAGTGACATATATGTTGCTCTTGGATATATATGTTAGGAAGAAAGGTGTGGAGAAAGGAAGGAGAGGAAGGTTATGAAATGTTAAAATGGAGTTTCAAATTCTTGACATAATTTAGTGAATATTGATTGGACCTAGAAACTTTCATAAATGAAGGAAGCAAACCTGAGATCTCTAATATTTATGAATGAAGACAGTAGTGAATTTATTGCCCTTAGGAGTGGAGGAGGGGAGGTGAGAAAAGTGAGATATGCCATAAAATCCTTTATTTTAATGCAGCAGGCACTGAGGCTTACTTCATAAATCCATACTTTTTAACATAAATTGGAGATAAGTTATTGCACTGTACTACCTCTTACTGCTTGTAAGAGTCATTGCCAGCCACTGTTCTCAGGTTAGGCTGCCTTTGTGGAGGTTTCTGTTGATCCAATTTTGAAAAAAACCCAAAACAAGTTTTGGAACTTTGAAGAATTCTCTGATTCTGTAACAGGGTGTTGAAGGGGTCAAGGACAGAGTAGATAATACAAGTAGTACTAAGTAGTCAGTTAAAAAAAAAAAAAGAATGGATGGGCCAGGGGCAGTATGCAGAATGACTCCAGGAATCCCCAAACACCACATCTGGCATAAGGAAACAGTACAGTGAAAGGTCAGTCCTAGCGCCTATTATTTGTCATTACACAGGGCATGATGGAATATCTAAAATGAAAAGAGTTGACTTCGAAAAATTTTAAAAGATTCATAGAAGAGATTTGGAAGAGGGGAAACTTCCAATTACATAAGGTGGGCATCATAGCTTTTAATAAACAGATTGGTCTCAGTATAAGCCAGTGGCTTATTAGGACAGTTTAACTTAAAGGTTTCATGCTCTTGGGATACTGCTGCCCTCTTTGGCAGGTGTTCACCACTATTGAGTCCAGTACCTAAAGGAGAAAGAGGACAACAAGTATCTGGAGGACAACAGTATGGCTTTTTGGGTGAAGATAGCAATTCAAAAGATCAGGGGCTTGGCTTGATGGGGTTAGGATTTTTTTTAAGATAAAAAATGGCTTAAAATGATAAAAGTAACTGGTGATGATTGCTAAAAAATAGAGTAGAAAGTATAAATTAAAAAGTAACACCTATAATTTTATAAGCCAGAAAACAATAACTTGTAACATTTGGGTGTATTTCCTTTCAGTTTTTTAAAAATTATGTATATAACATAGTTTCATAACAAAATTGACATGTATTTAATTTAATTTTTTTTATTTGAAAATTTACAGGCATACTTCCATGTCATTGTTTTTTGGAAAACAATATTAAGTGCTAAATAATATTGTAAGAGTTTAACAAAATTTATTTAGATATTATGTTACTGAACATTTTTAATGCCAATTTTCCTTACAAAGTTTAAATGTAATGATTATTACTGTACATTAATCTTTCTCTGCATCTCTAATTATGTCTTTAAAATAAATATCTATAATTGGAATGATTTGATTTGAATGAGAAATTTTTTTTTTTTTTTTTTTTTGAGTTGGAGTCTCACTCTGTCACCCAGACTGGAGTGCAGTGGCCGCTCCCGGCCACTGCAGCCTCGACCTGCTGGGCTCCAGCGATCCTTCCACCTCAGCCTTCCAAGTAGCCGGAATTACAGACGCGCGCTACCACGCCCGGCTAATTTTTTGATTTATTGTAGAGATGAGGTCTGGCCTGCCCAGTTGGGTCTCGAACCCAAGGGCTCAGGCAATCCACTCACCTCAGCCTCCCAAAGGCGCGGGATTACAGGCTGAGCCACTGAGCCCGGCCGAGAATATTTTTAAGGTATTTGGAGCTGTCACAGAATTTTCCTTAATACAGTTGTACAAATTACATTCCCTCCAGTCTTGTATAAATGTGTATATCTCTCCACACATTCATCAAAACATAGTCTTTCTATTTTTGTAAATCTGTTAATTTATAGGTAAAAATATACCTTTGTTACTTTAAAGTTTTTATTTCTAATTTACATACAGTAAAATTCTGTCTTTGTGGTGTATACTTCTATTGGTTTGGATAAATGCACAGAGTCATGTGTCATCTGCTCCAGTACCACACTGAACAGTTCTGTCACTAATAATTTGTCTTGGTGACTTTTTTTGTGTTCAGCCCCTTTCCCCATACTCATTCCCTGGAAACCACTGATTTCTTCTCCATTCCTGTGTTTTTGCCTTTTATAGAAGGTCACTTCATCCATGTTGTTATGTAGATCATGCATTCATTCTTTTTATTGCCAAATAGTGTTTCATTGTGAGGATGTACCACAGTTTTTTGTGTTTTTTTTAATGCATTCACTAACCAATAGACAAGTAAGATGTTTATAGTTTTGGTGAATATGAATAAATTTGCTATAAGCTTTCAGGTACAAGTTTTGTGTGACATAAATACTCATTTTTATAGGGCAGATACCTTAGAGTGGAAATGTATGCCAAACTTTTTATTCTAAAGTTTCCCTATCACTTTGTATTCCCATATAAATATAGGAGAGTTTCAGTAGCTCCACATCTTGACCAGTACTTGGTCACTTGGTCTCTCCCCCCTCCCCCTCCCCC
>NW_007255975.1:170133-188752 GCF_000164805.1 Carlito syrichta | reverse complement strand
CCTCTCTCCCAGGTAATTCTCACACTGTGGTTAGAATTTGCAATTCTTTAATGACATATGGTTTTATCTTTTTGTTGTTTATAATTGACACATCATAATTTTGCATGTTTATGGGGTACAGTATGATGTTTCAATACATATGTACATTGTATAATTATTAAATCAGGCTATCACCTCAAAGCTTTATGATTCTCTCGTGCTTAATTTACCTTCTAAATATCTTTGGTGATGTGTCAGTTAAGTTAGATAAAGAGGGATAATTTTCAAGAGATCTATTTTACAGCAAGGTGATTATAGTTAAATGGTGATATATTTCCAAAAAGTCTCTGTTGAAATGTTTTCCCTCCCCCTTTTATTGAGTTGTTTCATTTTTTACTGTTAACTTTTTAGATTTCTTTATATATTCTTGATATAAGTGCTTTGTGAGATATGTTACTTGGAAACAGGTTCTTCTAGTTTGTGACTTGTCTTTTCATTCTTTTAACACTTCCTTTTTCAGAGCAAATGTTTTAATTTTATTTTTTATTTTTTTGAGTTGGAGTCTCACTCTGTTGCCCAGACTGAAGTGCAGTGGCACGTTCCCGGCCACCGCAGCCTCGACCTGCTGGGCTCAGGTGATCCTTCTGCCTCAGCCTATGGAGTAACTGGAACTACAGGCACACACTACCATGCCTGGCTAATTTTTTTATTTATTGTAGAGATGAGGTCTCACCAAGTTGCCCAGGCTGGTCTCAAACCTGTGAGCTCAGACAATCCTCTCGCCTCAGCCTCCCAAAGTGCTGGGATTATAGGTATGAGTTACCGCGCCCAGCCTAAAAGTTGTAATTTTGATGAAGTCTGCTTTATTACATTTTTACTTTACAGATTGTGCTTTTGGTGTGATATTTAAGAATTCTTGTCTAATCCAATGTCATGAAGATTGTCTCATATTTTTGTCCAGGAATTTTATAGTTTTAAGTTTTACACTTATATCTATAATCTTTTTTGAGGAAATGTTTGTATAAATAAGATTTAACAATGGGTCAAGTTTAAAGTTTTAAAATATGGCTTTCTGGTTGCTCTAGTAACATTTGTTGAAAATATATATTTTTTAATTGTGTTGCTTTTGTGCCTTTGTTAAAAATCGATCATATTTGTTTGGGTCTGTTTCTGGACTGACTGTTATGTTCCGTTGTATGTGTCTATTCATTCACAAATACCACATTTTCTTGATTACAATTTTCTTGATTTTTATAGGAAGATTTAAAATCATGTAGTATATTGTGTACATCTTATAAAGTATCATGCCAATTCACTACTTTTTAATATAAATTTTAGAATTATCTTGTAGCTTTCTAGGCAAAATTCTGCTACTATATCTATTGAGATTGAGTTAGATCTATGGATGGATTTGGAGAGAATTTACTTCCTAACATTTTGCCTTCTAGGCCACATATGTGGTATAGCTCTGTATTTATTTTGGTCTTATTTGGTTTTTCATTAATGTTTTATATTTTTAGCATACAGATACTGGGCACATATTTATAGCAAATATATTTTATACATTTTCTGTTATTGTAAATGTCACTGGTTGCTAAATTTTCAAACATTACTAGTACATAAAAATAAAGTAATTTTGTACGTTGACCTTTTATCCTGCAATTTTGCTAGACTTACTTATTAATTATAGGTGTTTTATGTATATTTATTGGAATTTTGTACATAAACGGTAATGTCACATGTGAATACTGATGATTTAATTTCTTCCTTTTCAATCTGCAGTATCTTTTTTTTTTTTCTTGAGTCAGGGTCTCATTCTGTTACCCAGGCTGGAGTACAGTGGCATGATCGTAGTTCATTGCAGCCATGACTTTTGCTTCGAAACGATCCTCCTGCCTTGGCCTCCCAAGTAGTTGGGGACTAGAGGTGTGCACCACCATGCATGGCTAATTTTTTTTCTTTTTTTTTGTAGTGACGGGATCTCGCTATGTTGCCCAGGCTGATATTGGATTCCTGGGCTGAAACATTCCTCCTGTCTCGGCTTCCCAAAGTTCTGGGATTACAGGCATAAGCCATCACACCTGGCCTACTGCATATGTATCTTCAAATACTGCACTGGCTAAGATTTGCAGAAAAGAGTTAAAGAGGAGAACATGTTGGTCATATCCCTGATCTTGGGGAAGATGGGAAGCATTCAGTATTTCATCATTATGTTTGATATTAGCTATAGGTGTTTTGTAGCTGCCTTTACTAGTTTAAGGAAATTTCCTTCTATTTCTAGATTGCTGATAATTGTTTTAAAATCATGAGTTGAGGCAACCTCTTTCAGGTCTTCTCCCACTGTGGGAGCTTTTCTGTCTTAATAAATCCTACTTTCTAGAAAAAAAATCATGAGTTGATGTTGAATTTTGTTAAATACTTTTTCTATATCTTTTAATAATCATGTTATTAATAATCATGTATTTTTCTTATTCAGTCTGTTAATATGGTCAGTTGCATTGGTTGTTGTTTTTTTTATTGTGATGCATTCATTCCCATTATATAAAATTCACAATGTGTGCAAGCATTAACACTGTCTAGTTCCAGAACATTTCATTATCCCCAAAAGAAGCCATATATCCATTAAGCAATGACCCCTGTTCCACACCTAGCATTCCCATCCCAGTCAACTGTCCCCATGGATTCCCCTGTTCTGGGCAATTCATTTCAATGGATTCACACAATATGTGGCTTTTTCTCATGGGCTTTTTTATTTTACTTAGGAAAGTGTTTTGTAGGTTAATCCATGTAGAATATATCAGTACTTCATTTTCATGGATTAAAACATTTAATTGTATGTGTATATCACAGTTTATCCATTTTTCCATTGATTGTTTTTTTTTTTTACTTTTTGACTTTTATGAATAATATTGCTGTGAACATTTGTACATGATGTTTTGGTGGATATAAGTTTTCTTTTTTTTGGACATAAGTTTTTATTTTTCTTGGGTATATGCCTGGTAGTGGAATTGCTGGGTCATATTGTAATTCTGTTTAAGTTTTTGAGGAGCCGCCCAACTGTTCTCCACAGTGACTGTGCCATTGTATTATTTCACCAGCAGTGTATGAAGGTTTAAATTTGCTCACATCCTCATGACACTTATTATTTTTTATTATTCTTTTTTGACTATAGTCATCCTAGTAGGTGTAAAGTGGTATCCTATTGTGGTTTCGCCTTGTATGCCCCTAAATGAGTAATGATATTGAGCATCTGTTTATGTGCTTATTGGCCATTAGTATTTCTTCCTTGAAGAAATGTCTATTCAAGTGTTTTGTACTGATTCTGAGTTCTTTGTCTTTTTTGTCATTGAATTTTAAGAATTATTTACATATTCTGGATAATAGATCCTTACCAGATATATCATTTGGAAATGTTTTCTCCCATTTTGTAGATTGTCTTTTTACGTTGTCTGTTTCTTATTTTTCTGCTTTTATTTTTGGTGTTATTTTAAAGAATTAATTGACAAAAATCATGAAGAATTGCCCATATGTTTTCTTTCTTTCTATAATTTTTAATAGTATTAGCTCTTGCCTTTAGGTTTACAATCTATTTTAAGGTAATTTTCAATATGGTGTTAGTTAGGAGTCCAGCTTTATTTTTTTCCTTGTGTGTGTGTGGTTGTTCTTGTTGTTGTTCCTTTGTTTGTTTGTTTTGAGTTGTTGTCTCACTCTGTTACCCAGGCTGGAGGGCAGTGGCATGCTCCTGGCCATGGCAGTCTCGACCTGCTGGGCTCAGGTGATCCTTCCCCTCAGTCTTTCAAGTAGCTGGAACTACAGGCACACACTACTACACCAGCTAATATTTTGATTTATTATAGAGATGAGGTCTCGCCAAGTTGCCCAGGCTGGTCTGGAACCCATAGACTTGGGCAATCCTCTTACCTCAGCTTCCCAAAGTGCTGGGATTATAGGCGTGAGCCACCAAACCTGGCTTCTTTTGCATGTGTATATTCAATTGTCCTCAAACTATTTTTTGAGACAAATGATGGTCTTGGCATACTTGTCAAAATTCAATTGAATATATATACGTATATGTATGTGTTTATTTCTGGACTCACTATTCAGATGTTCTATATGTTTATCCTCATACTAGTATGACACTATTTTGATTACTGTAGCTTTGTAATAAAATAGACAAACATTTGGAAGGTGCAGCAATGCAAAAAGAAAAAGTACATAGAAATAATATAATATCAAAAAAGGGAGACTATAATGAGAAAAACCACAAAATCAACAAAACTAAGTAGACAGTATGAACAATTCATGCCAATAGGACCAAAATTCTAGAGGAAATAGACAAATTCTTAGAATGATGTTACTTATCAAAACCTACTGAAAATAATAGAGAAATCTTTTCTAATCACATAAAATATGAAATTACTTTAGGTAGTTAATCAAATCTTTTTTTTTTTTTTTTTTTTACTCAGAGTCTCTATCGCCCAGGCTGGAGTGTAGTGGCACACTGACGACCACCCCAGCGTCGACCTGCTGGGCTCTTGCAATCCTTCCGCCTCAGCCTTCCAAGTAGCTGGAACTATAGGCATGCGCTACTGTGCCTGGCTAATTTTTAAAAATTTTATTTTAGAGACGAGGTCTCGCCAAATCACCAGGGCTGGTTTCAAACCTACGGGCTCAGGCAGTTCACTTGCCTCAGCCTCCCAAAGTGCTGGGATTACAGACTGAGCCACCAAGCGTGGCCTCAAATCTTTTTAGAGATCCAACTCTGCTTTCTACCAGTAACTCACTGTATATAAAAATAAATAGGTAAGTCCTATTAATACAAACACTAATGAGAAGAAAATTGAAATGACTATATTAATATAAACAAAAGGGACTTCAGAAGAAGGAATATTATCAGGGATAAAGAAGGACATTACATAATGATAAAGAGGGCAATATACCGGGCAGGTATAATAATGATTAAAGTAAAATCTAAGAGAACCACAAGGAGAAATTGAAAAATCTGTAATTATATTTGGCGATATCAATACTTTGCTCAACAGTTAATAGAAAAATTAGCTAAGAATAAGGGTATATGTGAACAACACTAGAATCAACTTGTCTTAACTCACATTTATAGAACACTATAGCCAAAGGTAGTAGAATTTATAATCTTTGCAAGTACACATGGAAGGTTCACCAAAATAAACCATATCCCGATTTATAAAATAAACTAACACATTGATTTCTTTCACTTAGCAATGTAAATTTAAGTTTCCTCCATTTTTTCTCATGGCTTTATAGTTCATTTTCTTTCTTTCTTTCTTTTTTTTTTTTTTTTTTTTTTAGTTGGAGTCTCACTCTGTCACCCAGACTGGAGTGCAGTGGCTGTTCCTGGCCACCGCAGCCTCGACCTGCTGGGCTCCGGCAATCCTTCCGCCTCAGCCTTACAAGTAGCTGGAATTACAGGTATGCACTACCACGCCCGGCTGATTTCTGGATTTATTGTAGAGATGAGGTCTTGCTGCCTAGGCGGGTCTCGAACCCGTGGGCTCAGGCAATCCACTTATCTCAACCTCCCAAAGGCGCAGGATTACAGGCTGAGCCACCGAGCCCGACTAGTTCATTTTCTTTTATTGCCGAATAGCATTCTATTTTATGGATAGGCCATAGTTTGTGTATCCACCTACTGAAGAACCTGCTGGTTGCTTTTAAGTTTTGACCAGTATTATTGAACGTGCTATAAACATTCCTGTGCTGGTTTTTGTGCTTTTACTCATTTGGTTAAACATCTAGGAGTGTAATTGCTGGATGGTATGGTAAACCTATGTTTAGTTTTATAAGAAACTGCCAAATTGTCTTCCAAAGTGGCTGTACCACTTTCCATTCCCATCAACGATAAGTGAGTTTCTTAGGCTCCACCTCCTCAACAGCATTTAATGTAGTCAGTGTTCTACATTATGGCTGTTATAACAGGTCCGTAGTGGCAACTCATTGTTTTAATTTGCAATTTCCTAATGATGTATGAGGGGACTTTAAAAAGTTAGTGGAACTGGGTGCCCTGGCTCACGCCTGTAATCTCAGCACTTTGGGAGGGAAGGTGAGAGGATTGTCTGAGTCTAGGTGCTCAAGACCAGCCTGGGCAATATGGTGAGACCTTGTCTCTACAATAAATATAAAAAATTAAGTGGACGTGGTGACACACGCCTGTGATTCTAGCTACTTGGAAGGTTGAGGTGGAAGGATTACCTGAGCCCTTGAAGGTCATGGCTGCGGTGGCCGTGAGTGTGCCACTGCACTCCAGTTGGACGACCGAGTGAGACTCCGACTCAAAAAAAAAAGTGGAAAATTGAATTAAAAGGTAAAAATTAAAAATATAAATTTTAGCCGGGCTCGGTGGCTCAGCCTGTAATCCCAGCACTTTGGGAGTGGATTGCCTGAGCCTGCGGGTTCGAGACCCGCCTGAGCAACTTGGCAAGACCTCATCTCTACAATAAATCAAAAAATTAGCCAGGTGTGGTAGCGCGTGCCTGTAGTTCTGGCTACTTGGAAGGCTGAGGTGGAAGGATCGCTGGAGCCCAGTAGGTCGAGGCTGCGGTGGCCGGGAGCAGCCACTGCACTCTAGTCTGGATGGCAGAGTGAGACTCCAACTCAAAAAAAAAAAAAACATATATATATGTATAAATTTTATTTCTCAACATAAGCTCCATCATGTTCAAGATACTTTAGTTCATCCCTAAGTAACTGAGGGTCTGGGGATTTTATCCATGTAAATGCAGTCTTTTTAAAGCGGTTTTTAACATTAGCAAACACAAAAAGTCGACAAGAGCCAAATTGGGACTTTAAAGTCGATGGATAACTACTGTTTTCTCTTGATAATTAATGATTTCCCAATCTTTCATGAAATTTCCCTTGTTTGACAGGGCTGGGTGGCTCAACCTGTAATCCCAGCACTTTGGGAGGCGGAGGTGAGTGGATTACCTGAGCCCGCTGGTTCGAGACCCTCCTGGGCAACTTGGCCAGACCTCGTCTCTACAATAAATGAAAAAAAATTAGCTGGGCATGGTAGCGCAAGCCTCTAGTTCTGGCTACTTGGAAGGCTGAGGTGGAAGAATCGTTGGAGCCCAGTAGGTTAAAGCTGTGGTGGCTGGGAGTGAGTCACTGCACTCCAGTCTGGGCGACAGAGTGAGTCTCCAACTCCAAAAAAAAAAAAGAAATTGCCCTTGTTTAATAAGAGGAATGAGCAGAAGCACTGTCATGGTGGAGAAGAGCTCTCTACTGAAGCTTTCTTGGGCATTTTTCTGCTAAATCTTTAGCTAACTTTCTCAAAATACTCATAATAAACAGATGTTATTGTTTTTTAAAGTTAACAAGCAAAGTGCCTTCAGCATCCCAAAAAGCTTACCATGACCTTTGGTCTTGACCAGTCTGTTTTTGTCATTGGTTTGGTTGTGCTTTATCTTAAGGATCACACTAGTAAAGCCATGTTTCAGCTTCTGTTACAGTTCTTCAATGAAACTTTTCAGGGTATCAATTCCACTTATTTACAATTTTCATCAAAAGTTCTGTCCGTAGCTGAAGTGGGTACAATGATTTTGGTACTCATTGAGTGAAAATTTTGCTCAACTTTAATTTTTCAGTCAGAATTGTGTAAGCTGAACCAATTGAGATGTTTATGGTGTTGGTTATTGTTTGTGCTGCTAATCATTGATCATCTTCAGTTAGGGCACAAACAAGATTAATTTTTTTCCTCATAAATTGATGTGGATGGTCTGGTGCTGTAAACTTAATCTTCAGCATCATCTCTTCCCCTTTTAAAAGAGTTATCCATTTGCAAACTGCTGATTTATTTGGTGAATTGTCCCTATAAACTTTTTGTAAAGCATCAATGATTTCATAATTCTTTCACCAAGCTTCACTATAAATTTGCTCTTGATTCAATTTTAGCAGAATTCCTGTTGCTCTATCATTGTTATTTTCCATCTGTTGTCTTATCCTTCTTAGCCTCAGACTAGACACTCTTTAGACATGTTATAATAAGTTAGTGCAAGTTTCTTTTCTTTTTTTCGAATTGGAGTCTCATTCCGTCGCTCAGGCAGGAGTGCAGTGGTTCACTCACGGCCACCCCAGCATTGACCCACTGGGTTCCAGCGATCCTTCCACTTCAGCCTTCCAAGTAGCTGGAACTACAGGTGTGTGCTACCATGCTTGACTAATTTTTTGATGTATTGTAGAGATGAGATCTCTCCAAGTTGCCCGGGCTAGTCTCAAACTCACGGGTTCAGACAATCCACTCACCTCGGCCTCCCAAAATGCTGGGATTACAGGCTGAGCCACTGAGCCTGGCCTGTAAGTTTATTTTCATGTTAAATGTTTTGAACCCATGTATAATTTTCTATAATATGTATTTTCCATAAACTTTTTGGTGACTGCCCATATAATGTTGAGCATCTTTTCATATGCCTATTTTCCATATGTATATCTTCTTTGGTGTTTTCTTTGATCTTTTCAAATTTTTGCACATTTAAAAACCAGTTGTTACCCACTGTCACCACTTCTATTCTGCAGAGTACAGAAAGTACTAACGTAAGGAATTAGCATAATGAAATTGAAGGTATCCCATTCAGTAGGGAAGAAGATAAATTATCTGTTTGCACATATGATTCTATATGTAGAAAACGCCAAAGACTTTACCAACAAGTTGCTAAATCTAATGAATGAATTCAGTAAGTTGTGGGATATAAAATCAACATACAAAAATTCATGTCATTTCTATAGACAAATAACATAGGTAAAAAATAAATCAAGAAAGAATTCCTTATATGACAGCATTCTGAAACACCTAAGAAGAAATTTGATCAAAGAGGTGAATGTGTATCAGTATAACTTGTACATTGAAAAATATAAAACAATTGTGAAAGAAATTGAAGTGGACACAAATAAATGAAAAGATAGTCCATCCTCATGGATTAGAAGAATTAATATTATTAAGATGTTCATACTGCCTAAAGAAATATATAGATTCAGTACAATTCCTGTCAAAATCCCAATGTCATTCTTCACATAAATAGGAAAATTTTAAAATTTATAGATCCACAGAAGACCTTGAGTAGCCAAAGCAATTCTGAGATTTCAAAAAGTTGGAGACATCACACTTTGATTTAAAATTATGTTTAAGCCGGGCTCGGTCCCACCTTTGGGAGGCTGAGGTGAGTGGATTGCCTGAGCCCGCAGGTTCGAGACCCGCCTGGGCAACTTGGCGAGACCTCATCTCTACAATAAATCAAAAATTAGCCAGGCATGGTAGCGCGTGCCTGTAGTTCCAGCTACTTGGAAGGCTGAGGCAGAAGGATCGCCGGAGCCCAGCAGGTCGAGGCTGTGGTGACCAGGAGTGGCCTCTGCACTCCAGTCTGGGTGACAGAGTGAGACTCCAAGTCAAAAAAAAAAAAAAGAATTATGTTTAAAAATATACAGATTGGGAAAAAATATTTGTGAACCATACATCAGATAAAGGGCTAATATCTAAGATTTATAAATAATTCGCAAAACTCAATAGCATGAAAACGTATAACCCAGTTTAAAAATTGGCACTTGGATAGACATTTCTCTAACGATGACAAAAATGACCAACAGGTAGATGAAATGGTGCTCAGCGTCACTAATTATCAGGGAAACATAAAACCACTGTGAGATAACAACCCTCACACCTATTAGGTTAGCTATTGTAAAAAAGACAAGAGCTAACAAATGTTGGTAAGAGTGTGGAGAAAAGGGAACCCTTGTATACTGTTGGTGAGAATGTAGATTGGTGCAGCTGTTCTAGAAAAGGATATGGAGGTTTCTAAAGAAATTAAAAATAGAATTACTATGTGACCCAGGAATCCCTTTGCTGGATATATATCCAAAAGAAAGTTACCACGTAATGAAGAGATCTGCACTCATGTTTATTGCACCACGATTCACAGTAGTCAAGATATGAAAACCTAGATGTCATTCAGTGGATAATTGTATAAAGAAACTGTGAGATTGCTTATATATATAGAATAAGATAAAATATTATGTCTTTAAGAAGGAGGCAATCCTGCTGTTTAACCAAACATGGATGGACCTAAAGGATATGCTAAGTGAAATAAGCCAGACAAAGTAATAAAAATATTGTGTGGTCTCACTTTTATGTGGAATATTTTTTTGAGGTGGAGTCTCACTCTGTTACCCAGACGGGAGTGCAGTGGCCGCTCCCGGCCATCGCAGCCTCGACCGGCTCGGCTCCGGCAATCCTTCCGCCACAGCCTTCTGAGTAGCCGGAATTACAGGCATGTGCTACCACGCCTGGCTGATTTTTTGAATTATTGTAGAGATGAGGTCTCACTGCTCAGGCAATCCACTCACTTCAGCCTCCCAAAGGCGCGGGATTACAGGCTGAGCCACCGAGCCTGGCTGGAATACTTTTTTTAAAGTCAAATATATATAAAGAAAACAAAACAGTGGTTTTCACAGTCAGTAGGTTTTAGAACATATGTAGGTTATAGAAAGTAGTAAATTCACAGAATGAACAAGTGAAAAGATCAGGTGTATAACATAAGGACTAGAGTTAATAACATTGTATTTGGAAAAGGAGGAGAAATGTGTAATATGTGAGATGATGGATCTATACACACACACACACACACACACATATATATTTTCTTGAGTTGGAGTCTCATTCTTATTGCCCAGGCTGTAGTGCAGTGGCACGCTCACGCTCACAGCCACTGCCGCCTTGACCTGCTGGACTTAGGCAATCCTTCTGCCTCAGCCTTCCACATAACTGGAACTACAGACATAACGCCACTACACCCAGCTAGTTTTTGTGATTCATTGCAGTGATGAGATCTTGCCAAGTTGCCCAGGCTGGTCTCGAACCCCTGGGCTCAGGAAATCCTATTGCCTTGGCCTCCCAAAGTTTTGGGATTATAGGCTGAGCCACCACGTCCGGCCTATGATCCATTTTAAGTACTTCATGAAGGGTATTGTTTGTGTCTAGCTCTCAATCAAGGTTTACCATATTGCACCTTGAGTGGCAGGCTGCCAGCATTTCTTGTTACTTCCAATTCCAACTTGAAAAGATTAAATTCCTTATGAGTGTATTCAAGAGTCATGGCACCAGAGCCTGCAGACTGTACCTGCATGCTGGTATACACAGACCCCAGCTCTAGGCTATTCTTAGTAGTCCCAGGTAACAGTCCAGCACCCACAGCCCCAGGCCAGCCTCTAGGCCTGCCTCGGGGCCAGACCAGCCCCAACAGCCCCATACTCCAGGCAGAGACCCATGGACTCAGCTTCCAGGCCCTCCCCAGTGCCAGACAAGCACCTGTGGACCACAGCTCTAGAACAGCCCGTGACCCAGTCTGCTGCAGCAACAGGTCAGCCTCCACAGCTACAGACTCCAAGCCAACTCCTGTAGTCCCAACTTCCAGGGATGCTCTAAAAGCAGGCTGGCTCCCACAGCCCCAGGCTTCTTTGTCACTCTAGTGCCAGGTTGTCACTAACAGACCCCACTACTAAGCCAGCCCCTGCAGCTTCAAGGTCTACGCTCAATCCAGACTCCCCATTATACTAGTGCCAGGCTAGCTCACATGGCCCCATACTTCAGGCCCTCCACAGTGCCAGGTCAGCACCTGTGAACCTAGCCACCATCCCCACCCAGTACCATGTTGGCATGCACAGATTCTGGCTCCAGGTCAGCCCCGATATCCCCATACTCCAGCAGACTCAGGGTTTAGGCCTCTTCCTGTAGATTACAGCACCAGGCTTAGTGCTGTGGAACCCAGCTCCAGGATCATCCTGTGGACCCAAATTTCAGGAAAGCCTCCACAGCCACAGGACCCAGGCTCACCCCTGCTGATCCAACCTTAAGGCCCACTCCAGAGCCAAGCCAGCCTCAGTGACCTGAGGTTGCAGAACAGGCCACACAGATCTGCGTTCCAGGCTGGTCTCCATACACCCTGGTCCAGGATAGCCCCTGTGGCTCCAGGTACCAGACCAGCAACTCTGGAACTAGGCTCCAGTGGACCCAAAGTTTAGGTCCATCCTGGTAGACCTTAGTGTCAAACCAGTCCTTATGGATCATAGCTTCAGCTTCATTGCCGTGGATCTAGTTTCCAGGCTGTTCCCCATGGACACAGGACCCAGGATCCAGGCCTGCCCAAACTTGTCTGGCTTTTGTCTACACAGGCTCTGGACCTTTCTTTGTAGGGCCAAGCACCATAATTCCACTACACCTGCTTGACCCTGCAGACTCAAATTCAAGGCCTGCCTCAGTGCATGAGGGTTGACCCCCATGGACTAAGGCTTCAGGGCAGCCGCTGGAAGCATGGGTTCCAGGCATGTCTCCATAGTCCACTCCTGTGGACCTAGGTGTCAAACCTTCTCTAGGAGACCTAAGCTCTAGGTTCCAGGCCCAGTTCCATGAACCCAGCACCAGATATATCCACCTGCTGACTTAGGCACCAGGCAACCTGCCTGAGGATTCCACACCAATCCAAATAAGGACTGTGCTAGATGGCCTGCTCAGAATCTCTTGACAAATTGACTGGTAAAGCCCTCTCCCTGTTGAAACCAGTCTTTAAAGACTAAAATAGGTGCATACTTCTTTTAATGTGGAGATATCAACACTTGGCCACAAAGATCATGTCAATTAGGAAAAAAACACTACTAAAGAAAAAAGTACCACTGATCCCAAAGAAATGGAAATTTATTAACTTCCTGACATAATTTTTAATAATTATCTTGAAGTTCAGTGAGCTACAAGAGAATACAGATAAGCAACTAAGTGAAATCAGGAATACAATACATGGACAATATAAGAAATTTAACAGTCGAGTCCCGTGACTCAGCCTATAATCCCAGCACTTTGGGAGGCTGAGGCGAATGAATTGCCTGAGTCTGCGGGTTCAAGACCCACCTGGGCAACTTGGCGAGAACTCATCTCTACAATAAATCAAAAATTACCCGGGCGTGGTGGCACACGCCTGTAGTTTCAGCTACTTGGAAGGCTGAGGTGGAAGGATCGCTGGAGCCCAGCAGGTCGAGGCTGCGGTGGCTGGGAGCATGCCACTGCACTCCGGTCTGGGTGACAGAGTGAGACTCCAACTCAGAAAAAAAAAAGTTTAACAAAGAAAAATAAAAACAGCCAGAAATTCTGGAGTTGAACACAGCAACTAAAAAAAAAAATCTCCATAGCAAGCTTTAATAGCAGACCTGATCAATAAGAAGAAATACTCAGCCTGAAGAGTCAGTTGAAATTACTAAAAAAGAAATAAAAAATAAAAACAATGAAAAAGATTAAGAAAACCTATAGGAATTATGGTCCACATGAAGAAAACCAATATATGCATTGTGTGAGTCTCAAGGGAGCAGAGAAAGAAAAGAACAGAAAAAAATTGTTTTTAAAAAAGGTAGAAAATTTCACAGATCTAGAATGAAAAACATCCAGTTCCATGAAGACAAATGAATTCCAAATAGATTAAGTACAAAGAAATCTTTACTAAGATACATTACAACCAAACTATGAAAAATTAAAGATGGCCAGGCTTGGTGGCTCAGCCTGTAATTCCAGCACTTTGGGAAAACTGGCTATGCAGTGGTGACCTCAGCTGAGGTCATACAGGCACGATTGCTTCCCAGCAATACTTCATCTCAGAAAGCAGAACTTATACCCCAACTCGGGCATCCAACTGGGAAAAAAAAAGAGAATTTACATTTACACAGATTGTACGTGCTACTTCTTAGTCATTCATGCTCATGCTGCTATATAGAAAGAACAAGAAATATTAGCAGGGAAAACTTCTATAAAACATGGAACTGAAATTGTACCCTCTTGGAGGCAATACTGGAGCCATTGGAGATAGCTGTAATACATTGTAAAGGACTTCAAAAGGGAGATTCCTTCATCATGCAGGGAAGTGCTTTTGCTGACCATGCAGCAAAACAGGCAGCTAGGGACAAGAAAGTAAAGGCTATGATGTCACTTATTCCAAAGCCCTAATATCTTTGTTAAGCCACAGTATACTTAGGAAGAAGTGCTTTGGGCAAAGCAACGAGGCTTTAACTTAAATAGTCAAGGATGGTGGGAAGCGGAAACAAAACTCTTGTCCAAGAATAATCTTTGGAAAATTGTTAAGGGATTACATGAGTCCACTCATCTGGTAAGAAATGCCCTAGAGAGATTAATAAGATGATCTTTCACAGGAAAAGGAAAACACAGACCAGTGAGGGACATAATCCAGTCATGTTCTCTTTGCTCTGTAAATGAGCCAGGGGACAAAGAAACCTCTGACTCACACCAGTACAGAGAAGGGCCTCCTGTCCAGGGTAGGACTGGCAAATAGATTTTACCTAGATGACCCCATGTCAAAGTTACTGGTATTTGTTATTGTTTATTGATGCATTTACTGGTTGGATTGAGGCCTATCCCTCTCAAACTGAAAATGCCACAGAGGTAGTCAAAGCCTGGTTCAAAGAAATCATCCCCCATTTTGGAGTTCCTAAAACCCTCCAGAGTGATAATAGATCATCTTTTGTAGTTAAAATTACTCAAGCAGTATAGGCAGCATTAGGAAATGAATGTAATTTACATTCTTCTTAGAGACCTCAGTCATCAGGAAAGGTAGAAAAGCCTAATTGTTTTTTAAAGAAAACACTTAGCAAGTTATGCCAAGAAACATCCGACTCATGGATGAAGCTGCTGCATATAACTTTGCTCAGGAGTAGAGTCTCACCTAAAAACTTACTTCACTTAAGTCCTTTTGAAATGTTGGCTGGACTTCCCTTCTTGGGCTATGATCTTTTACAAGATAGGGAATCCTTGCAGATAACCCATCATGTTATTAATTTGGGACAAGTTCAGGAATATGGCTAACCAAATTCTCCCAGCTCCTAACAAAATCTTTATACCCAGCCCGTTCAACCTGGAGATCTAGTCCTACGTAAAACATGGAAGGAGGGCTCCTCACAGGACCAGCTCCAGCCAACATGGAAAGGACCATACCAGGTTCTTAGCACACCTACTGCTGTGAAACAACAGGGAATCAATAGTTGGGTACACATATCTAGAGCTAAATTTGTGCCTCCTGAGTCTTCATAGGCTGAGAAACCTGTCACAATTTACCAACCCTACTACTCCTGTAAACTGGTAGAAGACCTGTAACTTCTCTTCCAGTGAAAACCAAACCAAAGATAATCAAGAATATTAAATGCCTATATTCAGGAATGTATATATATATTTTGTTTCCTTTTCTATTTGATATGCCACTGCTTTTTGAAAACAGGGAGTGGGAACAAAATACTATTCTTAATTTCTCTTACACCATTGCCACAAATAAGTGGCTAGAGGACTATTGGCTATGCTATGAACCTCCTAGAAAACTGGAAAAATGACTTTTCTATGCCACCCAGTCTCCTATAAGTTTTACTGGTATTCATGGGAGGCTTGACCACATGAAAAATATGATTTCCTTTGAAGTTTCTTTATCTATTCAGCCTTTTCCTTGCTATGATCGTACTGTTACTTATAATGAAACCATAGGGATTGGAGCTTATCATTTAAATTGTGCTAGTGGCCAGGTTTGGTGGTTCAGACTGTAATCCCAGCACTTTGGGAGGCTGAGGCAAGTGAACTGCCTGAGCCCACAGGTTCGAGACCAGCCTGGGCAACTTGGCGAGACCACATCTCTCCAATAAATCAAAAATTAGCCTGGTGTGGTAGCACTCACCTGTAGTTCCGGCTACTTAGAAAGCTGAGGTGGAAGGATTGCTGGAGCCCAACAGGTCGACCCTGGGATGGCCATGAGCATGCCACTGCACTCCAGACTGGGTGACAGAGTGATACTCCAACTCTAAACAAACAAACACATAAATAAAATACTCTAACTCTAAAAAAAATAATAAATAAATAAAATGTTCCAACTCTAAATAAACAAAATAAAATAAATTGTGCTGGTAACTGCAGACTTTGTAGCTTCTGCATAGGGAAAGAACAGTCAACAACTAGATTGCCAATATATTTGGTTTCATTTAATTTCTCTACATGCTAACACAATTTAACCCACTAGTGTTCAGCCACTAGGGGATAATCGAGGGAAATGCATCCCTTGGATAGAAAAGGAGACTGTTCCCTGGAGAATCAAACAAAAATCCAACCTCACACAAAGGAAATAGATACTGTTTTTCAAGGGATTCCTTTATTTCCCCTTTGCCATGAGGAACCTACCTGGGGACCTGCATTAAGTGTCATCCTGGATGAGGAAACTCCTAAAAGAGTATGTGCCTTCACAGGGGTGCTATTTTGTTCTAATTTGAAGGAAAATTTTTGGCCATATCATGCCAAACCACATGGCAGTTACCCAAAGCCTGGACAAATATAAGCTATTCCTTGCATAATATTCAAATGTTGGGCCAGTGGACTCTGGGAACACTCATCTATGAAAGGCTTCATGCAACAGTGTATAATATCACCAAAACTAGACCCAAGTGAATGCTTGGATTAATAATGGTGGGAATTGGAGCTACAATTGGATTTGTAGCACGGGGATGAGGGGATTTGCATACTATGAGGCCCCTCTAAGTAATATAACTGCAACTTTAGATGCTCTTTCTCAGTCTGTTGGTGATGTTTTAAAGAGTTTATCCAAATTGTTGATTCTTTTATTACTGTAGTAATGGATAACCGTTTGTCTTTAGATTATTTGCTTGTGGCACAGGGAGGAGTTTGTGCAGTTATTTATTTATTTATTTTTCTTATTTATTGAATTTTATTTTAGTCAAACTCATGAATGTATAGACTTTAAAACAAATAATTATCTTGATTTATTGCCAAAAAATAAAAAGCACCTTGCCCCATCCCACCCACCCCATTCCTGCTTCCTAAACACTGTTTTGTACTTTTAGCTCTCTCTTGGATTTACCTCTAGATTTCTTTTTTTTTTTTCATAATCAATATTTTTTATTATGGTTTTGTGGGGTACAGTTAAGGGTTAGGTGTACAATTATGTTTCATTCAGGCACCCTGTTGATAAGAGGTGTTTCCCCATCCCCAGACATATTTGCTACTGTTAATGTGCAGTTATTAAAATGCTGTACTTACATAAATGTTACTGGACAAGTAGAAGAAGATTTAAAGAAAATTTATGATAAGACTGGGTGGCTCCATAGTTTTGGAAAAGGGGCTCCTACTCCAAAGTCTTCATTTTTTTTTTCTGAGTCAGAGTCTCACTCTGTCATCCATGCTGGAGTGCGGTGGTACACTCACAGCCACCACAGCCTTGACCTGCTGGGCTCAGGTGATCCTCCCACCTCAGCCTTCCAAGTAGCTGGAACTATAGCCATGAGCCACCACACCCGACTAATTTTTTTTTTTTTTTAATTGTAGAGATGAGGTCTGGCCAAGTTACCCAGGCTGGTCTCGAACCCGTACTCAGGCAATCCTCTCACCTCGGCCTCCCAAAGTGCTGGGATTGTAGGCATGAGCCACTGCACCTGGCCACTGCAAATTCTTTTTGGAACACTGTTACAAACTCCATGCCTTCTATTGCCTGGGTCATTCCTTTTTTTTTTTTTTTTTTTTTTTTAGTATTTTTCATTATGATATTGTGGGGTACAGTTAAGGGTTAGGTATACAAATACGTTTCATTCAGGCACCCTCTAGACAAGAGGTGCTTTCCCATCCCCAGACAGATATTTGCTACCATTAATCCCATCTCCCTCCCCACTCCATAGTTTCCCACTACTGTCAGTCATTTCCTTATAGTATTAGGTTGGATGTTCAATGTCCATTATGTGAGTGAGAACATGTGATACTCGGATCTTTGTTTTTGTGAGAGGTCACTCAGTATTATAGACTCTAGTTCCATCCAGGTTGCTGCAAAATTCATGATTTTGTTTTTTTTTTTAATGGCTGCGTAGTATTCCATCATGTATATGTACCACATTTTAAAAATCCAGTCCTCTTTTGATGGGCAGCATGATTGCTTCCAGGTTCTTGCTATTGTGAACAATGCTGTGATAAACATATGTGTGCAGGTATCTTTTTTTATAGAGTGATTTGAGTTCTTCCAGATATATTCCCAGTAGGGGGATTGCAGGGTCATATGGGAGGTTGATATTTAAAGCTTTTAGGAATCGCCACACTGCTTTCCACAGAGGTTGCACTAGTTTACACTCCCACCAACAGTGTGGAAGTGTTCCCTTTTCACCACACCCTCTCCAGAAGCTGTTATTTTTTGAGTTGTTGATAATTGCCATTCTGGCTGGAGTTAGGTGGTATCTCAGTGTGGTTTTGATTTACATCTCCCTGATGATTAGTGAGGTTGAACATTTCTTCATATGTCTGTTGGCTGCTCGGATGTCTTCCTTTGTGAAGTGTATGTTCATATCTTTTGCCCATTTTATAATGGGGTTGTTTGTTTTTTTCTTTTCAGCACATTCGAGTTCCTTGTAGATCAAAGATGTTAAGCCTTTTTCTGACCTGGTGTTGGCAAATACTTTTTCCCAGTCTGTAGGCTGTCTCCCTGCTCTCTTGATGGTTTCCTTGGCTTTGCAGAAGCTTGTCAGTTTAATAAGGTCCCACTTGTCTATCCTCTCTCTTATGACCTGTGGGTTTTGGGTTTTGTTCAGGAATTGGAGG
>NW_007255975.1:83061-170113 GCF_000164805.1 Carlito syrichta | reverse complement strand
AACCTTTTGTGCATGGGGATAGATAGGGGTCCTGTTTCAATCTTCTGCATGTGGTCAGCCC
Source organism: Carlito syrichta (assembly GCF_000164805.1). Lineage (NCBI taxonomy): Eukaryota > Metazoa > Chordata > Mammalia > Primates > Tarsiidae > Carlito > Carlito syrichta. The sequence continues at coordinate 170,052 of NW_007255975.1, read as the reverse complement.
AGTTTTCCCAGCACCATTTACTGAATAGGTTCTCCTCTCCCCCAATGGTAGGTGGTGGAGGCTTTGTTGAAGATGAGTTGGTTGAGAAATTGAGGTTTTGCTTCTGGAATCTCAATTCTATTCCATTGATCTATATGCCTATTCCTATACCAATACCAAGCTGTTTTGATGATTGTAGCTTTATAGTAAAGTCTGAAGTCTGGCAATGTGATACCACCTGCTTTGTTTTTTTTGCTGAGGATTGTTCTGGCTATTCTTGGACGTTTGTGTTTCCATATGAATTCCTGTGTTGTTTTTTCTAGGTCTGAGAAGAATGTTGCTGGTAATTTGATGGGTATTGCATTGAATTTGTAGATTGCCTTAGGTAAGATGGACATCTTCACAATGTTGATTCTTGCAATCCATGAGCATGGGATATTTTTCCACTTTTTTGTGTCATCTTTGATTTCTTTGAGCAGTGTTTTGTAGTTTTCATTGTAAAGGTCTTTCACGTATATGGTTAGGAAGATGCCAAGGTATGTCATTTTTTTGTGGCTATTGTGAATGGAATTGTGGTTTTTATTTGGGTTTCTGTTTGTTTATTATTGGTGTAAATTAATACACATTATCTTTTGCACATTTAATTTGTATCCTGAGACTTTGCCAAAGGCCTTTATCAGTGTAAGGAGGTTTTTGACAGATTCTCTTGGGTTTTCAAGGTACACAATCATACCATCTGCAAACAGAGATAATTTGACTTCCTCTTTTCCTATTTGGATACCCCTGATTGCCTTCTCTTCTCTGATTGCTCGAGCCAGGACTTCCAATACTATGTAGAACAGGAGGGGTGAGAGTGGGCATCCTTGTCTTGTTCCAGTTTTCAGGGGAAATGGTTCCAATTTTTGTCTGTTTAGGAGTATGCTGGCTATGGGTTTCTCGTAGATGGCTTTTACTATTTTGAGGTATGTTCCCCATATGCCTAGATGTTCGAGGGTTTTTATCAAGAAGCGGTGCTGGATTTTATCAAAAGCTTTTGCTGCATCTAATGATATAATCATGTGGTTTTTGTTTTGACATCTGTTGATGTATTTAATTACATTTATGGTTTTATGAATGTTGAACCAGCCTTGCATCCCAGGAATGAAGCCTACTTGGTTATGATGGATGATTTTTGAGATGTATTGTTGAATCCGGTTCGCTAGGATCTTGTTGATAATTTTAGCATCTATGTTCATCAAAGATATTGGCCTGTCGTTCTCTTTCTTTGTTGGATCTTTACATGCCTTGGGTATCAATGTGATGTTGACTTTGGAAAATGATTTGGAGAGAGTTCCATCTGTCTCAGTCACCTGGAATACCTTCAGTAGGATTGGTATCAGCTCCTCCTTAAATGTCTCATAGAATTCTGCTGGAAAGCCATCTGGACCAGGGCTTTTTTTTGTAGGTAGTTTTCTTATTACGTAGTTGATTTCCTTGATTTTTATTGGTCTATTTAGGGTCTCAATTTCTTCTTGTTCCAACCTAGGTAGGTTGTGTGATGTCAGAAAGTCCTCCATTTCCTTAAGGTTTTCAAGTTTGTTTCCATACAAGTGTACGCAGTACTCTCTAATGATCTTTTGTATTTCTTCAAGGTCAGATGTGACTTCATCTTTTGTGTTTCTGATTGTGCTTATTTGGGCTTTTTCTCGTTCTTTCTTGGTCAGTCTAGCTAGGGGACCATCGATCTTGTTTATCCTTTTGAAGAACCAGCTTTTTGTTTCATTGATTTTTTTGTATTATCTTATTGTCTTCTATATCCTGGATTTGGGCTTTTATTTTGGTGATCTGGATTCTTCTGCTGAAATTAGGGTTTTTGTGGTCTAGCTTTTCCAGCTTCCTTAGGTGGCTTGTTAGGCTGTTAATTTGTGTTCCTTCCATTTTCTTCATGTGTGTTTGTAGGGATATAAATTCCCCTCTTATAACAGCTTTTAAGATGTCCCAGAGATTTTGGTAAGATGTTTCTTCATTTCCATTTGTGTCCAGGTATCTTTTGATCCCTGTTTTGATTTCGTCGTTGACCCAGGAGTTGTTTAGCATCATGCTGTTTAGTGTCCATGTCTTTGTGGGGTTTGGGGGGGACTTTGTTGGTGTCAATGTTTATTTTTATTCCACTGTGGTCTGAGAAGGTGCATGGTTGAATTTCGGTCCTTTTAAATTTGCTTATGCTTGATTTATGGCCAATTATGTGGTCGATCTTAGAATACGTTCCATGCAGTGATGAGTAGAATGTGTATTCTGTGGTCTTTGGATGGAGTGTTCTGTAGGTATCAATTAAGTCCATTTGGTCCAGAGTCACATTGAGTGACTCCTTGCTGATCCGGATCTCCTTGCTGATTTTTTGTCCTGATGATCTGTCTAGGGTTGTGAGTAGGGTATTAAAGTCCCCAGTTATGATGGTGTTAGAGTCAATATCTTTCTTTAGTTTTCCTAGAAGTTGCTTTATGAAAGTTGGCGCACCTCTGTTGGGTGCATATATGTTTAGGATAGATATTTCCTGTTGATGGGGTGAACCTTTTATCACTATGTAATGGCCCTTTGTATCTTTTTATTTTTTGATAGCTTAAATGGTGTTTTATCTGAAATTAGGATCGTGACTCCTCCTTTCTTTTGTGTTCCATTCGCCTGAAAATTTGTTTCCCATCCTCTTACTTTGAGTCTGTGTATGTCCTTTCTAGTGAGATGAGTCTCTTGAAGGCAGTATATTATTGCCTGGTGATATTTTATCCAGTTTACCAATCTATGCCTTTTCAGTGTTGCGTTTAGTCCATTCACATTCAGGCTAATTATTGAAATGTGAGAGTTCATCCCTATCATAGAGTTCTTATAGAGTTGTTGTTCTTCCACTTGGTTCTTTTTTGTCTTTCTTTTGGTTTTGGGGTTGGTTCATGTATATCTTATTCTTTTCCCCATAGTCTTTTGAAGATCGTTGTTCTTTTTTCCTTTTCTTCTGTGTTTAGTACTTTCTTAAGTGTTTCATGTAGAGGTGGTTTGGTGGCAGCATAAGTTCTTAGGGATTGGATATCTGGGAAAGATTTTAATTCTCCCGCGCTGATGAAGCTTAGCTTGGCCAGGTAGGTTATTCTTGGTTGAAATTGTTTATCTTTTAGGACTTTGAAGATAGGGCTCCAAGCTCTCCTAGCCTGCAGGGTTTCTTTAGATAACACTGCTGCTATTCTGATTGGTCTTCCATGGTAGGTGATCTGGCCTTTTTATCTTGCTGCCTTTTGGATTTTTTCTTTTATGCTTAATTTGTTTTAGGCGAATTATTATGTGTCTAGGAGTTGGTCTTCTCATTTGTTGTCTTGCAAGGGTTCTCTGAATCTCTTGTGTTTGAATTTTTGCATCACTGATTAGATAAGGGAAGTTTTCTTGAATGATCTCATGGAAAGTTTGTTCTAGTGTGGTCTCTGTCTCTTTTTCTGCCTCAGGTATGCCAATTACTCTTAGGTTTGGTCTCTTGAAGTAATCGCTCATCTCTTGAAGGTTTTGTTCTGTCTTTTTGAGCTTGTTTTCTGTGTTTTTAAGAGTTTGGGTTAGTTCTATATTTTGGTCCTCAAGTTCTGAGATTCTTTCTTCTGCTTGGGTAATTCTGCTTTCCATGCTTATCAGTTTGTTATTTATTTCATTCACAGTATTCTTTATTACTGTTATCTCAGATATCAGCTCCTTCCTAGTTTCTTCTTGTGTCTCCTCAGTTCCTTTTAATCTCTCCATTATTGTCTTGATATCAACATTTGTAGTTTGAGACTCTTCGTTCTGGGGGCTCTTCATTGTTTGCATTCTGAAGTCAGTTTTCAGAGGTCTGGGAGAGACCCATACTCTACTTTTGGTTTTTCTTCATTTTTGTAGATTTTTCTCTCTCTCCCCCTTCCTTCCCCTGATTTAATTCTGTTTTTGGGGGAAGGTGGGGTTGCTTTTATTTCTTTTCTGCTATATCCTGTTCTTCCTTATGAGGGTCTTTTGGCTTTGTTCACTTTTGAGGTTGGAGCGTAGGCTGCAATATGTACTTTTTGCAGTTTTGAGGTTTAATTGAGAGGGAAGCTGTGGTTCAGAGTGTATATGCTGATTCTAGCATCCACAAACAGGTGTATGAGCACACTGGAACTTCTTTCCCTCTGCCTTACAATCTGTCCGTTCAGCAGTATGTAGTCTTGGTTCCTAGATTAAAATGGGGGTATAAAAGAGGAAAATAATGGAGGAAAGGGGAGTCAGTAGGAAGTTAGAGAGAGAGAAGAGCGAGAGCGAAAACAGACATACATACCAACTATCAAGTGAGAAAGAGACACAAGGCCAGAGAGAAGTGAAAGAAGACACGTAAGAAAGATTTCCTAAAGAATACTGATAGCTACACAGAGACAGACCAATATAATCATGAAACAGTGTAAGTCAGAAGGCAAACAATGAATGTGATCAAAATAAACAGTCAAAATGTTAAAATCATAAGTCACAATAAGAGATTAGACTAAAATCACTTCAGCTCTGATCTCCGGCCTCTCCCCTTTGTTTTTCGTTGCAGGCAGCTAGGTTTACTCACAGCTTGGGTTTGGCTGCCTGGGAGTTGCTTTTATCTGATTCGGCTTAGGGGTGGGGCTTTGTCTCCTGTTTAGCAACGTTACCTTAGGAACCAAACCGAGGTGGAGTTTGTTGATAGGTGGGCAGGGCAATGGAAATCTCTGCCTGGAGAAAGGCGGAGGCAGATTCTCTTTCATAGATCCCTTTCTCTGTGCTTGTCTGGATCTCCAAGCTTGGGGTCACAGGCTGAATGCCTCAGCCGGGGTGGGCCCGGAGCTCCAGAGCTCCAAAGCTCCAATGGGCAGGCAGTGAGTGGCGAGAGTGGCCCTGGGCCCCCCACAGGGTACTTCAGCCAGGAATGAGACTGGTGTCTCTGAGTGGCGGGCACCCAGAGCCTCCCTGAGTGACCAGTGGCTTGGTGATGATGAGAGATGATGTAACCAGGGAGGTAGCTGAGACCCGAGACTCCCACGCAGGCAGTGGAACAGCAGCAGCAGGGGGCCGCAGTATCCGGCCCTGCATGGGACCAAGGGTCCCCAGGCCTCCGACCAGTGCTGGGGGGTGGGGGAAGAAAAGTAAGAATCTTTTTGGGAACTCACGTTCGGAGAATCTCACAAGTTCACCTATGCCGTCGCCATCTTGTTCCCCCAAGAATAACCTTTCGCCCAAACCTTGAATCGCCAGTAGGTGGTGTTATCCCTCGCTCCAGATGGTCTTTATCTTAGCTGCTTGCCTGCCCCTCAGCAGATCTTGTTTGCAGGGGCTTCAAAGTCTGAAGTCGTGGATCGCCTCAGACACAGGCCGTGTGATGTGTAATGGCAGTGGCGGTTGCACCTCACCTCAGGCACTGACAGTGCAATGTGGAATGCCTGTTTTGGCAGCAGCGGTGGCAGCAGCAGCAATGGTGGTGGCGGTGGCAGCTCGGTCACTGGCACAGGCGGTGCGATGTGTAATGGCCGCCTCTGAGCAGCAGCTGCCTCGGAGGAGGCGGAGGAGCTGGGTCATTCCTTTTATTGGTCCTTTTGTGATTATTATAATTCTATTGATATGGTCCATGTCTTTTTAACTGCCTACTTAAATTTATTTCTTCTAGACTTAAGCAATTTCATGCTCGCACAATGGTCATGCAAGCATACCACCTGGCACCTGCTGTTGATGCCACTGTCACAATCAATCCAGACAAATTAAATCAGATGGGGAGAGATTTCTGATCCCTGGCTAGGTAGACTTATATCCCTTGTCAGCTTTGAAGAAGTTACAGCAGACAGAACTTCCTCCCTCAGCACCCCATGTGAATATGGAATCAAAATCTCATAGGAGGGAATTTTAGGCAGGACAGCTAGCATAGCTTAGATATAGATAGTGAGTTACTCACAGGCAGGCTTAGATAATTAGGAAACCAGATGGTCAGCCATCTGGGCATTGTCTTATTGGGATGTAACTCTTTTAAACAGCTATACACTGATTGGAATATGGGGACCTGGCTACAAAGACCAAAAACTGAACAGTAGGGAGTTACCGGGGACACTGAGGCATAGTGCTCTAAGAGAAAACTTAATTAAGGAGTAACTTTCTTATCTCAATAGTTCCTCATGACACAGGCAAAATTCAAAGTAAAATAATAAGAATTGACTACTGTAGCCAGGCTCGGTGGCTTAGCCTGTAATCCCGTGCTTTGGGAGGCTGAGGTGAGTGGATTACCTGAGCCCGAGGGTTCGAGACCTGCCTGGGCAACTTGGCGAGATTTCATCTATACAATAAATCAAAAAATTAGCTGGGTGTGGTAGTGCACGCCTGTAGTTCCAGCTACTTTGAAGGCTGAGGCAGAAGGATCACCGGAGCCCAGCAGGTTGAGGCTGCAGTGGCCGGGAGCGGCCACTGCACTCCAGTCTGGGTGATAGAGTGAGACTCCAACTCTAAAAAAAAAAAAGAAAAGAAAAGAAAGAAATTGCTTAACCATCATTTTGCAAATATATAGAAGCACTCTGGGCCGGGCACAGTGGCTCAAGCCTATAATGCCAGCACTTTGGAAGGCTGAGGTGAGGGGATTGCCTGAACTAACGGGTTTGAGAACAGCCTGGGCAGCTTCGTAAGTCCTCATCTCTACAACAAATTAAAAATTTAGCTGGGCATGGTAGTGCATGCCTGTAGTTCCAGCTACTTGGAAGGCTGAGATGGAAGTATTGCCTGAGCCCAGCAGGTAGACAATGGAGTGGCCCTGAGCATGCCACTGGACTCCAACCTGAGTGACAGAGTGAGACTCCAACTCAAAAGAAAAAAAATTATATATACATGTTAACAGAAAGGACATGTCCTTTCCCTTAAGGATACCTGTGTTCTCCCTTGATCGTGTCTTTTTCTTTTTTTTCTCACTAATAATCTTTACTTTAAACCTTTCTCTGCATCTTACTCTAAAATTCCATTCTGTGAGAGCCAAGGACTCATGGAACAACTACACCCCATGCTGCCCAACATCAATCAGAATGTAGAAAGATAGATGGTAAAGGCCATTCTGATGTCGCAGATGGAACTGAGGAATAAAGTATTGATAACTAGAGTAACAGCAATCTTTGTTACAAAGAGGAAAAAATACCTTGGCAGATTTCTGTCCATTCCTGAGTGTTAGGTCACACTCCCAGTGGGGCTTCTGGAATCAGGCCTGCCAGGGGTGTGGGTATCTGGTGTGCGATCTGATGTCACATAAACGATGCAAAGAATTGTACAGAAATTAGATTAGAAAATATAGTTAATTTAGAAAGTGAATGAGAGAAAGAGGAGATTCATCTCCCCAAGGTAGGGAAGGGAGTGAAAGCCAGGAAACATGGTGACGGGCATAGCTCAAGGAGCACATGGCCACAGCAGAGTCTAGTTAAGGCAATGACAGTGCTCCCGTTGAATCCTTTTAATCCTTCCCTTTGATGGGGGAAGGTCAAGATGATTGGGTGGTGGTCTGCTCCATGTCATCATGAAGGGGCAGGTAAGTACAAGTATTGATGTCAAGTGATGGACAGCAGACAGATGGGTGGGTTGGTCACATGATTGTTGCCATGGTGTTGGGGGGTCTGTATCACATAGGTCAAAAAGGGCTGATTAGGTTAACTTGGGTCTTATGGGTGGAGGCACATACCTGAAATAGAAAAGCTAATTAGTACTAGTCAAGCTGGGGAGGGGGACGTAAAGCAGTTATCAATAGCTAACTCTAATAAACCGGTTCTGTCCTTGGCTCATGATTAGAGGGCAAGTTAAGTGAACTGCTAGAAAAACATGACATGTAGGCAATATTAAAATGGCTGCTTATTGGGTGTATTAAATCCGTGTCCTTTCATCGGTATATTAAACCATGTTTTGTCCTTTCACTGAGGATTTTATGAAAGGCGGAATTTGAGTGATGAACTAGCATTTGGTGGAATAAATTTCTATGCAGAATATTGAAGAAGCTGCATGGCTTCTTTTAACTGCATACAGTAAAATGAGAAAAAATAAATTAAAAGGGGAATTTATAATTCAAAAGGAAACAAAACTTAGGGATTTGAAGGATTCTTATCCTGCCCATGTGTTAGAGAATGAAAAAGAATTTTCAGAAGAGAAAACCAAAGGTGTGGCCCAGCATCTGAATGATAAGGGGATTACTATAAATAGAACAAAGCCACAGGCTATTCATCAAGACTTTGGGAGAATGGCCCAGAAGGCACATTGGTGATTTACAGTACTGCTCCTCCCATTACAGACTCAGAGTGCCAAGGACTGGGGGAAGAAAATATGTCAATAGAGATACCTAGGGCACCCTCTTGAACTTGAGGCTAATTATCCAGGGCTGCCTCTAGTCTGCTCCTTGTAACACAGAATAGCACTTCTTGGTCTCCTTCAGGTGTGGCTTAAGAAGGTTCAGTTGTGACTCAGCCTGCATATTCAGAATGTGCAAGTAGCAAATCTTGGCAGCATCCATATGTTGTTAATTCTTCAAGCACACAGATGCAATAGTTGTAGGGTCATGGCTTCCTCTACTTAGATTTCAAACGATCTTGCTGATGGCCTGTGGGCCCAGGTAGAGTCTTGTCACAGGAAAGGAGCTACTGCATAGAGTCCCCATGAGGGTATTGCCTAGGGGAACTTGATGGTGAAGCCACCACAGAGTTCCCACTAGGGAAATGTCTAGTGGAGCTGTGAGGGTAGGGCCACCCTGAAGACCCCAGAACTGTGGAGCAATCAGCATGCAAAACCAGCCTGAGTGTTGCTTCATGGGCTGCCCCCAGAAAAGCAATAGACAAGGGACTGCCCAAGACCTTGTGTATGCCCAAAAGGCAGGATGTGGAGTCAAGGAAGATTATTCTGAGGACTTAAGATTTAATCTTGTTCACCTTGTCGAGTTTTGGACTTACTTGAGACCAGTTACCCTTTTATTCTTGCCTATTTCTCCCTTTAGAATGGGAACGTCTATGCTATGCCCGTTCCACCACTGTATCAGGGAAGCAGATAACTTGATTTCGCAGGCACACAACTTGAAGGGAATTTGCCTCAGGATGGATCATGACTTCATTCTCACTCATATGAATGATACTCTGGACTTTGAACTTTTGAGTGGCTGCTGGAATGAGCTAAGGCTTTTGAGGCTATTGGAATAAAATGAATGTATTTTATATATGAGAAGGACATAAATTTGGGGGCCAGAAGTGACATGCTATGGTTTAAATGTGTCCCCCAAGAAGCACTTGCTGAGAACTAAACTCTTTTTTTTCCTTGCCAAATTCCTAAGAGGCCCCAGGAGATGGGTTTTTATTAATACCATATGACTCTAGAATAAATTCATATAAAAGATAAAGAGAGAAAATCAAAGTATTTTATGACCCTGTAAAGCTGTCTCTTGGGTACTCCTGGACTTCGGGTACCTTTTTTTTTTCTTTTGAGTTGGGGTTGCACTCTGTTGCCCAGACTGAAGTACAGGGGCATGACCATGGTTCACTGCAGCCTCAACCCCCTGAACTCATGTGTTCCTTCTGCCTCAGCCTCCTGAGAGGCTGGGACTACAGGTGCACACCATCACACCCAGCTAATTTGTTTGGTTTTTTTAATAGAGACAGGGTCTTACTATGTTGCCTTGGCTAGTCTTGAACTCTTGAGCTCAGTCCTCTTGCCTTGGCTTCCCAAAGTGCTAGGATTACAGATGTGAGCCACCACTGCAGCCTGGGCACCTTTTAAGACACCACCTTTCCTTTCTGAAGTCTGCCACCCATTAGGCTGCATCTACATGTCAAGAAACTTGACTCCCTCATCATTCTTCAAGGTTCCCATTTCTTATATTGATTTTGAAATTCTTTGGATAAGAGCCTAACTCTTGCTACTAATTGCCAGTCAAGAAAATTTTTAACCCACCTATAATCTGCAAGTTCCTGCTTGCAGATGTCCCATTTTCCCAGGTTGAGTGAATGTAAATCTCACATGTATGATTTTATGGTTTTCTCTAACTTCTGTCTTCCCCAAATGGATATAACCAAGCTACAATTTAATCATGATAAGTGTTGGGTCACAATCCCAGAGGGGCCTCCAAAATGTTAGGTCAGATGGGGCAGGGGGGCTGCTCTGGTGCCACTCGAAAGATGCAAAGAATTGCACAGAAGTTAGACTGGAAAATATAGTTTATTTAGAAAGTAAAGAGAGAGAGAGAGAGAGAGAGAGGATTCACCTCCCCAAGATAGGGGAGGGGTCCAAAGCTTAGGAAAACATTGTGGCCATAGCTCAAAGAGCCATGTGACCAGCCCAGAGCTTGGCAAAGCAATGGCAAATGGCTGCTTGAGGTTGAATGCTTTTAAACTTTCCCTTTGATGGGGGCAGGTTATTAAGGTGATTGGGTGGTGATTTGCTTCACATCATTATGAAGGGGACAGGTAAGCATAGGTACTGACGGCAGGCAGATAGGTGGGTTAATTACATGACTGTTGCCATGGTGATGGTGTCTGTCTGGTCCAAAGGTCACGAAGGACTGATTAGGTTAACTTGGTTTAGGCAAATGCTTGGAACAGAAAAACTAATTAGTATAAAACATGCTAGGGAAGAGTTGTAAAACAATTATCAATAGCTACCTCTGAGAAATCAGTTCTGTCCTTGATTAGAGGGCACGCTAGGTACTGTTAAGAGAATATGACAGAATTAGGCAGTGTCAAAATAGCTACGCTTTGGGTATATCAACTTCATGTTTATCCTTTCAATGGGCACATGTTCAGAATCTGCTGGGAAAGGTGTCACAGGCCCAAAGTGAGTCACATTTGGCTCAGAATAAACCATCTTAAATATTTTACAATGTTTGGCATATTTCATCAACACAACAATGTTGGGAGGTGGAGCCTAATCGGAGGTGTTTAGATCATGAATGCATTACTGCCAATTACAAAAGACTGCAAATTTGATTTCTTGTTTTCTCTCACCTTCTATTTGCCCTTCTGCTATGAGATAATGCAGCAAGAATGCCGTTGCAAGATTCCAGCCCCTCAGTCTTGGATCTCAGTCTTCAGAACTGTGAGCCAATAAATTTTTGTTCATTATAAATTACCCAGGCTATGGTATTTTGTTATAGCAGCACAATATGAACTAAAATGACAAAAGAGATTTTGCAAATAAGAATCTTGAGGAGATTATTGTAGATTAACCAAATGGGCTCTTAATATAATTACAAGTGTCCTTATGAGAGATAGACAAGGGAAGAATATTACAGAGAAAGAAGATGATATAAGGTCTGAAGCATGATGCTACACTGCTGGCTTTGATGGAGGAACAGGGAGCTAAGTAATGTAAGGAATGCAACTCTTGAAGCTGGAAAAGACAAGGAAACAGGTCCTTCCCAAGTCCTCCGAGGGAATGTAGCCCTCTCAACACCTTGATTCATTTCTCAGTAAAACTGATTTCAATCTTCTGATCTTCAGAACTGTAAAAGAATAAACATGTATTGTTTTACGCCACTAAGTTTGTGGTAATTTATTACTACAGCTATAGCAAACTAATATAGGTGAAGAATAACCTTTTATAACTATTTAAGAGAAGACAAATACTCCAAGAAAACTGTCATTTTCACAGAGAACAAACTATGTTCTAAGTGGGGTGCAATATACTATTTGATTTTAATGAACCCACAATCTCCTTTTGAAAATCCTGTGCATAAACTCATCAAAGCTGAGCTAGATTTGGCAAAATTTTACACAAATTTTTGTTCCTTTTCAGATTTTCTTCCTGCAAACTTTCCATAGCTTTTTATGTACATTCATGTTTTGTCCTTCAGCATATTCTTTCCTATTCTGTAACAATTTATTTTAATTCAGGACAGAAACACTCCTGTTTTGCCCTTAATTAAATTTGTAAAAATTATTTTGAAATAGAAATAGACAACAATCCTAAAATTCATATGGAACCAAAGAGGAGAAAAAAAGCTTTGATAGCCGAAGAAATACTATAGAAAACAATAACAGCAACAACAAACAAAGCTAAAGGTATCATACTATCTGACACCAAAATATATTAATACATAAACATAATACAAAGGTATAGGAAGCCAAACAGCATGTTATTGGTATAAAAGAGGTACATGCACTAATGGACTAGAATAGCAAAGTAAGAAATATATCTACATATTTAAAGCAAGTCATTTTTTGCAAACATGCCAAGCACATACGTTGAGAAAGTCATTAATAATGATCTTTAAATGGTGCTGAAAAAATCAGATATCTATATGCAGAAGAAGAAAACTGGAACTTTATCTCTCACCATGCGGAAAAAACAACCTAAAATGGATTAAAGACTTAAATGTACAACCCAAAACTATTAAACTATCAGAAAAAAATAGGGAAAACACTTCAGTACATTGGTCTAAGTAGAGATTTTTATGACTAAGACCTCAAAGCACATAGAACAAAAACAAAAATATACAAAAGGGCCAGGCTCGGTGGCTAAGCCTATAATCCCAGCACTTTGGGAGGCCGAGGTGAGAAGATTGCCTGAGCCTGTGGGTTTGAGATCTACCCAGGCAACTTGGTGAGACCTCGTCTCTACAATAAATAAAAAATTAACCGGGCGTGGTAGTGCGTGTCTATAGTTCCGGCTACTAGGAAGGTTGAGGTGAAAGGATCACAGAAGCCCAGCAGGTAGAGGTTGCGGTGACTGGGAGTGTGCCACTGCTCTCCAGCCTGGGTGACAGAGTGACACTCCAACTCAAAATATATATATATATATATATATATATATTTGTATATATATTTATATGTATATATACACACACACACAAAAGAGACTATATTAAACTAAAACCCATCTGCACAGCAAAGGAAACAACCAACAGAGTGAAAGACAAGCTGTTGAGTACAAGAAAACTGAAACAATTCATTAGGCAAGGGATTAATATGCAGAAAATATAGGGAACTCAAATAAACATGAAAAGAAAGAATATCATTAAAAAGTTGGCAAATAAAACGAACAGATATTTTTCAAAAGAAGACATGCAAATGGCCAAAAGGTACATGAAAACACCCTTATCAGTGTGTGGTTTGCAAATACTTTTTCTATCCATTGGCTATCACTTCACTCTATTGATTGATTTCTTTGCTGTACAGAAGCTTTTTGTTTATTTTTGCTCTTAGTGCCTGTGGTTTTGGTGTCAATTAAAAAAAAAGGATTGCCATAACCACTGTCAAGAAGCTTTTCCCCTAATTTTTTTCTAGTAGTTTTGTGATTTTAGGTCTTACATTGAAGTTTTTAATTAATTAATTAATTAATTGAGTCAGAGTCTCACTCTGTCGCTCAGACTGGAGTGCAGTGGCACACTCACAGCCACTGCAGCCTCGATCTGCTGGGTTCAGGCGATCCTTTCGCCTCAGCCTTCCAAGTATCTGGACCCACAGGTGTGCGTCACCATGCCTGGATAATTTTTTAAATTTATTGTAAAGATGAGGTCTAGCCAAGTTGCCCAGGCTGGTCTCGAACCCACAGGCTCAGGCAATCCACTTGCCTTGACCTCCCAAAGTAATGGGATTACAGCCTGATCCACTGAGCCCAGCCTTTTAAAATTTATTATAAGTTGATTCTTGTATATGGTGTGAGATAAGGGTCCAACATTATTCTTCTGCATGCTGTTTTGTTTTTCCTACACCATTTATTGATGATACTTTATTTTCCTCATTGTGTGTTTTTGGCTTCTTCATCAAAGATCAACAGAGTGTGAATGCATGGATTCATTTCTGCTCTATTTTGTTTCATTTGTGTATGTGTTTACCTTTATTGCAGTGCCATACTGATTTGATTACTACAGTTTTGTAGTAAAATTTGAAATTCTGTTACATGTTGTCTCCAGTCTTGTAATTTTTGCTCAGTATTTCTTTAGTTATTTAGGATTTTATGGTACTATACAAATTTTAGGACTTTTTTCTATTTTTGAGAAAAATTCTGTCAATATTTTCATAGAGATTGCATATAATCTGTAGAATGATTTGGGTAGTATAGACATTTTCACAATGTCAATTCTACAAATCCAGGAACCCAGGGTATATTTTTGTTCATTTGTCTTCATTTTAAAAACATTCAATGTTATTTTTAGTGTACAAATATTTTATCTCCTTGATTAAATTTATTTTTCAGTACTTTGATACTATTATATGTACATGATTGTTTTCTTGATTTCTTTTTGAGAATGGAAAAAAATCTGTTAATACAGGGCCATTGTTATCTTTTTGGAAAGTAGATATCTATTTTTAAAATTGTTTCTACAATTTATCTCTAAATGTCTATTTCTCCACTATTTAGCTTAAATGTACAAGTTGAGTTCTTTCCTTTTTAAATTTTAGGTCCAGGGGAATGTGTGCATATTTGTTACATGGGTATGTTGTAGTGGTGGGGATTGGGCTTCTAGTGTATTCATTACCCAAATATTGAATGTTGCATCCCATAGGCAAGCTTCCATTTCTTTTCCCTTTTGGAGTCCCCAGTGTCAATTATTTCCATCTTTATGTTCATGTTTACTCATTGTTCAGCTCCCACTCAGACCTTTTTTGTTCCATATAAATTTTAGGATTCTTTTTTTCTACTTCTCTGAATAAGAATATTGGTAGCGTAATTACAATAGCATTGAATCTATAGATTGCCTCAGGCAATATGGTCCTTTTAATGTTGATTCTTTTGGTCCATGAGCATGGGACAGTATTCCATTTGTTTGTGTCATCTATGATTTCTTTCATAAGTGTTTTGTAGTTCTCCTTGTAGAGATCTTTTACCTCCTTGGTTACATTTATTCTTAGGCATTTTACTTTTTTTTTTTACTTGGAGTCTCACTCTGTTGCCCAGACCATGCACACGGCCACTCCAGCATTGACCTGCTGGGCTCTGGTGATCCTTCCGCCTCAGCCTTCCAAGTAGCTGGAACTACAAGTGTGCACTACCTCGCCTGGCTTATTTTTGATTTATTGTAGAGACAAGGTCTTGCCAAGTTGTCTGGGCTGGCCTCGAACTCATGGGTTCAGGCAATCCACTTGCCTTAGCTCCTCAAAGTGCTGGGATTACAGGCTGAGCCACCAAGCCCAGCTGGTATTTTACTTTTTTGTGGCAGCTATAAGTGGAATAGAGTTCCTAATTGGATTCTCAGCTTGAATGCTGTTGTATACAAATGCTAATTATTTTTCTACATTGATTTTATATCCTGAGACTTTAGGGAAGTCATTTATCAAGTTTAGGGGTCTTTTGGAGGAGTCTTTAGTGTCATCTCAGTACAATCAAATCACCAATAAAGAGAGATAACTTGACATCCTTTATTCCAGTTTGGATGCCATTTCTTTCTTTTCCCTGTTGACTCTGGCCAGGACTTCCAGTACTGTGTTAAACAGAAGTGGTGAAAGTGGACATCCTTGGTTTATTCCTGTTCTTAGGGGAAATGCTTTCATCTTTTTAGTATGATGTTGTCTATAGGCTTGTTATATATGGTTCTTATTATTCTGAAGTATGTCTATTTGATGCTACTTTGTTAAGTTTTTATCATGAAGTGATGTTGGATTTTATCTAATGCTTTTTCTGCATCTCCTGAGATGATCATATGGTTTTTGTTCTTAGTTCTGTTTATGAGGTTAATCATGCTTATGTAGTGAACCATGTTAACTGATTTGTGTATGTTGAAATATACTTGCATCCTTGGAATAAAGCCCACTTGATCGTGATAAATTATCTTTTTGACATGCTGTTGGATATGGTTTGCTAGTATTTAGTTGAGGACTTTTGTATCTATGTTCACCAGAAATATTATTAGCCTGTTTTCTTTGTTGTTTTTGTTGTTGTATCTTTGCCTAATTTTGGTATCAATGTGACACTAGATTCATAGAATAAGTTACTGAAGGATCCTTTCTCCTGGATTTTTTGGAATAGTTTCAGTAAGATTGGTACCAGCTTTTCTTAGTACATCTGGCAAAATTTGGGTGTAAATTTGTTTGGTCTTGGGCTTTTTGTTTTTGGAAGATTTTTAAAAATTACTGATTCGATTTCTTTTCTCATTCTTAGTCGGTTCAGGAATTCTAGTTATTATTATTTTCTTTTTGAGTTGGAGTCACACTCAACGCCCTGACTGGAGTGCAGTGGCACACTCTTGGCCACTGCAGCCTCGACCTGCTGGGCTCCGGTGATCCTTCCACCTCAGCCATCCAAGTAGCTGGAACTATAGGCATGTGTTACCACACCTGGCTAATTTTTGATTTATTGTAGAGATGAGGTCTAGCCAGGGTGCCCGGGTGGGTCTCAAACCTGTGGGCTCAGGCAATCCACTCACCTCAGCCTCCCGAAGTGCTGGGATTACAGGCTGAGCCACTAAAACTGCCTTCTAGTTCTTTCTCATTCAAACTTGGGAAGTTGTATGATTCCAGGAATTCATCCATTTCCTCTAGGTTTTCTAGTTTGTGTGCACAGAGGTATTCATAGTACTCTCTGATAATTTCTTGCATTTCTGTGA
Organism: Carlito syrichta; assembly: GCF_000164805.1. Taxonomy (NCBI): domain Eukaryota; kingdom Metazoa; phylum Chordata; class Mammalia; order Primates; family Tarsiidae; genus Carlito; species Carlito syrichta. Next base: position 153,563 of record NW_007255975.1, on the reverse strand, counting down.
TATCAGTTGTAATGTCACCTTTATGATTTCTAAATGTGCTTATTGGAATTTCCTTTTTTCTTGGTTAGTCTAGGTAGCAATCTGTCAATTACTTTTATCCTTTCAGAGAACCAACTTTTTGTTTTGTTGATTTTTGAATCATTGTGTGTGTGTGTCAATCTCATTTAGCTCTGCTTAGATTTTTGTTATTTCTGTTTTTCTTCTAAGTTTGGATTTGGTTTGTTTTTGTTAGTTTTAGTTCCTTGAGGTGTAATGTTAGACTGGGAGTGCAGATATGTCTTTGATACACGAATTTCCTTTCTTTTGGATATAAAACCGGTAGTGGGATTGCAGAATCATATACTGAATTCTAATTTTAGTTTTTTGAGAAACTTCCATGCTGTTTCTTTTTTTTTTTTGAGTTGGAGTCTCACTCTGTCACCCAGACTGGAGTACAGTGGCTGATCCTGTAGCCTTGACCTGCTGGGCTCCAGCGTTCCTTCTGCTCAGCCTTCCAAGTAGCTGGAACTACAGGCATGTGCTACCACGCCTGGCTAATTTTTTTTAGTTTATTGTAGAGATGAGGTCTCGCCAAGTTGCCCAGGTGGGTCTCGAACCCACGGGCTCAGGCAATCCACTCACCTCAGCATCCCAAAGCACGGGATTACAGACTGAGCCACCGAGCCCGGTCCATGCTGTTTCTTTAATGGCTGTAACTCTACATTCTCGCCAACAGTATATGAATATTCCCTTCTCTGTATCTTCACCAGCATGTTGTTTTTTGTCTTTTTATAATAGTCATTCTAACTTTGCAAGTCTCATCACAGATGGGATTGTTCTCCAACTGCAGTGAGAGGGGCCAGAGCTGAGAATGGGTTCCCTCAAGATCTGCTGTGGGATGATGTTTGGTGAGACTATTAATAAGGCTCCAATTCCCAGCTGTGAGATATGGGCAAGTCTCCCTCTGGGTCCTTGTGAGAGCATTTCTGAGCTTGGCTCTCAGCTAAAAAAGGGTGAAGCAGTATCACAGAACAACTTTCAGGTTCACTGTCAAGGTCAATGTCAGCAGACAGACAAGCCTGTCTGCCAAGGCACTAGTGTGCACAATTCCTTCTGGCGATGGTTTTGGTTGCAGGATCAAGGCCAAACAGGGCTGTAGTCAAGTCCTTTGGTAGACTGGGTCATTTGCAGGCTTAAACATGGAAGGAAGCTCAGTGAGGTGGATCATCCACCTGGCTGTCAGTATGCATTCTTTTTTTTTTTTGAGTTGGAGTCTCACTCTGTCACCCAGACTGGAGTGCAGTGGCCGCTCCCGGCCACCACAGCCTCCACCTGCTGGGCTCCGGCGATCCTTCCACCTCAGGCTTCCAAGTAGCTGGAATTACAGGCGTGTGCTACCACGCCCGGCTAATTTTTTGATTTTATTGTAGAGATGAGGTCTCGCCTGCCCAGGCGGGTCTTGAACCCGCAGGTTCAGGCAATCCACTCACCTCAGCCTCCCAAAGCGCGGGATTACAGGCTGAGCCACCAAGCTTGGCCAGTATGCATTCTTAAACGACCCTCCTAAGTCTTAGACTCTAACCAGGTTTCACAAACACCTATCTAAATCCTGAGGCCCTACAGAGAGAGATTTGACTATGGATGGGTGTGGTAGTCTTGCTGTTGTGGGGAGATATGGGTGGGTTATTTATTAGTCCACCATTTTAGTGAAATCACTCTCTCAAATAACCCTAGAGCTCACTAATTCTGCTTGATCAAGTTTGCTGTTGAGGCCCTTTATGGAATATTTCAGTTCAGTTACTGTGGTTTGTATCTTCAGAATTTGTTTGCTTTTTTTAAAACCATGGGTTGTATCTCTTTCTTGAACTTATTTAGTTGGTGTTTGTTTTCATTTACTTGTCTATGTTCTCTTATAGGTCACTGAACTTCTTTAATTATTTTGAATTCTTTGCCAGACATTTTGTAGTTCTCTGTTTCTTTATGATGTATTATGCATGCTTTACTATGTTCCTATGGTGGTATATGTTTTCCTGATTGTTCATGATCCTTGTGACCATGTGTTGATATCTGTGAATTTGAAGAAGTAGATATCTAGTCCAGTCTTTAAAGACTGACTTTGGTAAGGAAAGCCCTTCACCAGTCTACCCATACAGAGATTCTAAATAAGCTGTGTGGCAGGGTCTGTGGTATTCAGTCAGGCTTGCCTGGTGCTTGGGTCAGAGTGTAGGCATACCTGGTACCTGTGTCCAAAGAAGTCAACTTGATGCCTGGATCAAGGGGGTCCATCCTGAATCCTGGGTCCATAGGGGTTTGCCTGTAAGCAGGGTCTGTGGAGGCCAACTTCATGTTGGGGCAGGCCTTGAGCCTGAGTCCATGGGTGATTTTCTGTTGTTGGAAAAGTCCTGTTACTTTGGGTCATGAGAATGGGCCTGGATCCTATGCCCATGGAAGGTGGCTTGAGTTCTCATTCTGCAGGTTCTAACCTAGAGCCTGGAACTGTAGGGGTTTTACTGTAACCTGGGTCCCAAGAGTCTGGCATGTTGCTAGGCCTACTGGGTAAGACCTAAATCCTCAATCCAGCAGAGTGAGACTGAGCCCTGCATCCACCAAACCCTAGGACAATGGCTACCAGCCTAGAGCTGGGGCAAGCCTGAAAAATAGGTATACATGAACAGGTTTTTATCCTGGGCCATGGAGACTGGTCTGGAGCCTGAGGTTATAGGAATCAACTTTGTGTTGGATAGACCTTCAGCCTGTATGTGCATGGGCCAGACTGCAGGCTGGGTCTGTGGGTGCTAGCCTAGCACTGGAGTGGGTAAGAAACCTTGATCTGGGAATGCTCATTTGAGGCCTGGCACTATTGGAACCAGCCTAGAATCTGGGTCTATGAGGCCAGCTTAAAGTTGGATTATGATACTCATGGCCAGGTGTTGGGGTGGGCCTGAAGCTTGAAGCAGTGGAGGTAATCTGGATCCTGGGTCTATAAATGCCAGCACTATGCCTGGGGCTGAGGTGGCTAACCCGGGGCTGGAATTTGTGAGTGCTGGCCTGGCACTAGGGGTGTTGTGGAGCCTGAGGTGGGCCTGAAGCCTGAACCTGTGGGGACTGGCCTGGAACTAGAGGTCATTGAGGATCTCCTCTCAGTGGGGCAGGCCTGAAGTCTGGAGCTGCAGGGAGTGGCCCAGAACCTGGCATTTAGGGGTTGGCCTGGCACTGAATTTTATTGTGGTAAGGCTGGTGCTGAGGTCCATACAAAGTCAGGTGCTCAATTCATTCTCCTTCACCCATGAAAAGGGTAGCTCTCTGTTCACTATACTGCTGAACTTGGGAGAGGAATGATGTGGGTAATACGAAACTGTCGTTCACACCCTCATCAATGTGTTTTTTTAAAATTTATATGCTACATTCAGGTGATGTGATCTCTAACCCAGAGTCCTTAGCTCTTGTGAAGGTTTTTTCATGTGTAGATGTTCAAATTAATGTTTCTGCAGAGACAAAAGTGCTGGAAAGTACCATTCAATCATTTTGTTGACAATCCCTCAAAGTTGCTTTTGAAGGGGCAAATGTTCCTTGAAGAAGAATAAAGAGGACGGATTAACATTAACCTTTTAAAAACAAATTTTCCTGTACTGCTTCATTATACAAGGACAAAATTAAGAATTCTAGTTGTGAACTCTTATCAATAGCTTTTACTTTATGTCTGGAGGAAAACCACATTAAAATTCATTTAACATTGATTGATTACTTGACTCACTGCACCAATCTCCTATCCTCTTTTGTAGCTCATTTAGCAAAGCTCACACATCATTGGTAAGTTGATAGAAGATAAAGTCATAGTAGACAGTTAGTTATAGTCTTGACCCATTGACTCCAGTCTTTTATATGAACACTTAATTTAACTCAGATTTTATCTAGTCCTTTATTTATTTATTTATTTAAGTAAAAGGATCTATCCTTTCTGTCTCAAGTCTGACCTAGAAATGGATTAGGAAAATAATTCCAACTTTTGAACTCCTACATTGTTAAAGTGTCAGCTGAATATATAAAGTATCTTCGTTTTATTTCCTCTATTATTGCCTTATCATGGAACATAAGATGTATTGACTTTATATCATGGTATTTGAATTAAGGGCTGTCAAAAAGAGTAAACACTCAAGATTATCACCTCCTCTTCCAAGGAAGGCATTAGTACATTTTTACTTGAAGAATAGTTGTAACATGTTAGATAATGATTTTTTTTTATTATTTCTATTTGGAGTTTAAATATGGTTTAAGAAGATACATTTGGGTACCAAGTTGACAAGTGGTATACTTGCTATGGTTAACTTTATGTGTCAGTTTAACTGTGCCAAAAAACATCTGGATATCTGATTAAACATTGTTTCTGGGTGTTTATCTGAGGGTGTTTCTGGAAAAGATTATCATTTGAATTGGTGAGCTGAGTAGAGCAGATGGCCCTACCAACTATGTGGACCTGAACATAATCCATTGAGGAACTGAATAGATTAAAAAGGTTAAATAAGGTTGGAATTATTCCTCCTCTGTCTGCTTAAACTGGGACATCAAACTTCTCTTGCTCTCAGTGCTCCTGATTTTCAGTTTTGCAGCTTCAATCTAGAATCTATACCAGCCATCTGGCTCTCAGACCTGTGCACTACTAGCCCTTTGGGGTTTCCAGATTGCAAACAGCACATTGTATGTATTATATTTGTATTCCTATTTATTCTATTTCTCTAGAGAATCCTAACACACAGCCTAACTTAATCACTGCATATATCTTGAAGGTTCTTCTATACCAAGAAATACCAATTTTATGCCTCATTGTTTTGAACTAGCAGTTTTATGTTTCATCGTGTGGATGTATCATGTTATTTAATTGTGCTTTTACTGGTGGATGTGCTGTTTCTATTCCTTTGCTATTACAAACTTATGCAATAAACATCTTTGTACATTTGGTGCACCTTTGCAATTATATCCAGAAACTAGAAGATTTCCTGCCACACAGTAAGCACTCAGATACTTGTTGAATAAATATCCTTAGAAATTTCTAGCAATTAAAAATGCTGGGTAATAGTATGCGCATTCAATGGTTTCACATTGCCAAGGTTCCCTCCAAAAAGGTTTTATCAATATACACTCATAGCAAGTATAGTAATCTAGACAAGAGCTTTGTGAAGGTTATTGGGCCAGAAATTAGTCATAGCCCAGTCAATCTTAGCAACCATATGCAGCTATTGTGCTTTTAAGAGGGGGAATAAACAGCTCCTGGGAGAGTTAGAGTATTTAAAAGAAAAGACAAATCTGTGCAAAACAAGAGGCAAAATCTGTGTAAAACAAATGATTTAGGACAGACCCTAGGAGGCCTGGAGAAACATCTATCGAGATATATGCATGACTTTTGTGGTCTTTTTGAACCTTTCATCTTCTAAAAGTTTCCTTGGGGATCTCTAATTCACTTCTTCCTAATTGAAATCCAAGTTACTGACTAGTTCCAGAAGAGAGGAGGCAATCAGCCAGGCTGTGTCCTTTTTTTAAATTTTTGAGTTGGACTCTCACTCTTGTCACCCAGACTGGAGTTCAGTGGCATGCTCATGACGACCACAGCCTCAACCTGCTGGGCTTAGGCGATCCTTCTGCCTCAGCCTTCCAAGTAGGTGGAACTACAGACGCATGCTACCATGCCTGGCCACAGGCTGTGTCCTTCTAAACAGACATGGAGAAGCCCTCAAGATTAGGAATAAACTTGGGGTTTTTGAGTGAGAGAAGTGAGATCCACTGCAACCTGTTTCTTCCCAGAACACAGCGCAGCTATAGTGCTGTCTACTGTCTGCAAAAAACTAGAGATTTTTAGTTGCAGACAAGTCTTGTGCTTGTCTGGCATGTGTGGTAGCCAACCCCACTTGCACCTGCAGGTCTGGAATATTGACTGAGATTCCACAGTGCTGGTGGAGAATTGGATTGCATAGATGATTCTGTTTTCTACTAGACTTGAGAAAAAATGTGAATAGCTGTGAATGTAAATAGCTAGAGAGTAGGTCCCCTTATTGAGGCCTCTGCGTTGGTTGTGACCATTTGAATTGCTAGGGAGCATTAATTTTCACCACTTCAGTACAATATCCCAAGCATGGATCCTTTCCCTGAACTGTCAACTGTGGCTCTCCAAAACTCATAAATATATGTGCAAGGATGAGAGAGGGCATAGGTAGGGAAGTACATATATTCCATGTCTGGGCCTGTCTAGAGTATGGAATCTATGGACATGCCCAACAGGAGTCCTAGGCAAACAGGAAAAGATAAGTCTGAAAGCTGGAATGGCTAGAATTCCTATCAGAGGAAAGCTTTTCCCAGGTTCCTATTTAGATACTGTGTTTTCATAGCTACAGCCTCCGTGGCTGAGGAGATGGCCCAAATACTAACAGGGGTGTTCTCTGGTTACAAGACTCAAAACAAAACAGGGTCAGTCCCTCTTCCCTACCCACTCAGTGGTGGACCCCCAGAAACTGCCATATTTTCCTAGAGCAAGACTCCCAAAGGATATAAAGTCATTCCTTTTTCTTCCACGTTATTGCCTCAGTCCCAGAGAGGTGGTAGGCTAACAGTATGCCAAAATCAGCAGCAACATTGCCAGAACGTTTCTGACATCTCTCTCTAGGCTAGGTGCCTCAATTGGCCTCGAAATGAGGCAGGTGCACAGGAGAGGTCATCCAATAAACTGTCTTCTGATGTAGTCTAACATGATAGGGTCCCATTGGTCTCATCCTGCCTGTTGACCTTGCTCTCTGGCTGCACATTGCCCTGAAAGTGAAGAGTTTAGCATCTTGGTTGAGAATCTTAGGCTACAGCTAGATAGCCAGACCCTGATTTCTTTGGTCTGAGTTGTCCTGAGTTCTTGGCTTTGACCTGGAGAGAGTATTCTTTTGTTTTCCTTATTGCTGATACAAATTGTTGGGTCTGTATTCAAAGGTGGTGATTTTTCCTATCTGCATCCTATAACAGTAAATTGCAGTCCCTTGACTGAAAAAAATATCTTCTTTCTCTGTAATATCACACCTATGGATTTAACTGGGGGAGAATTACTTTGAAAATGAAATTGTAGTATAAAACGCAAACCAAAAGGACTATTTATTGAAGTTCCAAAAACTTTATCACCAAGTTATGACTTTTCTGGATATACTTTTGCCTCCTACCTTATATTTGATTTATACCCTAAAGATCTGTACCTGACACTCAATATTGAAGTACACCTATGAAGGTTTAAATAGAACATGCCACCGGGCTCGGTGGCTCAGCCCATAATCCCAGTGCTTTGGGAGGCTGAGGTGAGTGGATTGCCTGAGCCCGCGGGTTCAAGACACGCCTGGGCAACTTGGTGAGATCTCATCTCTACAATAAAATAAATTAGCCAGGCGTGGTAGTGCACGCCTGTAGTTCCAGCTAATTGGAAGGCTGAGACAGAAGGATCGCTGGAGCCCAACAGGTCAAGGCTGCGGTGGCCGGGAGTGTGCCACTGTACTCCAGTCTGGGTGACAGAGTGAGACGCCAAATAAAAAAATAATAATAATAACAGAACATGCCAAGATATCTGTAATATCTTTTGAGGCCATAAAGGATTTAAACCTACAAGTGAGGGCCTAAATATCCAGGGATCTTCAAATAAATTTTACTAACATGACTATCTTGCCAGTAATCCAAATGAGAATATTGATTTGTTTAGCATTTTGTGCAAATCAAATTGTTGCCCTGTTCTTCCCTATAGTAGCTAACACAAATACAACCGTGTCAGCAATTCTGCATAAAGCTGTATATTTCACTATAGTGGATTTTGTTCTACCTTCTTGAAAGTGAAAAAGTCAGTATTTCTCGGCCTTTACTTGGGCAGGAAAAAAAAATGCCCATGTGGTCATGTGCCAAAAACACACACTCCTCAATCCAGACTTAAAACTGCTGAGTGTGGTGGCTCACACTTCTAATCCCAAGAATTTGGGAGGTGGGGGTGAGAGGATTGCCTGAGCCCATAGGTTCGAGAGCAGCCTGGGAAAAATGTGGGACCTCATCTCTACAATAAATTAGCTGGGTGTAGTGGCACACACCTGTGATTCTAGCAACTTGAAAGGCTGAGGTGGAAGGATCACCTGAGCCCAGCAAGTCACAGCTATGGTGGCCGGGAGCATGCCACTGCACTCCAGCCTGGGTGAGAGTGAGACTCTCTTAAATAAATAAATAAAATAAAAGAGACAAAACATCTCTAAATTTCTCTTATAATTAAGTTGATATACTCTGTATACCATCTTCTACTTTGTGTAGGGAAGAAGCCCATAAAAAGGAATCCATTTACATAATCTCAGCCTTAATAAAAAGGATACATAGTTTCAAAACATAAAATACAATTTTGCAGTCTACTGTTTAGCGCAAGGTGTATTTAAGAAAACTCTCTCTGGAATAACTAAAGACTATAAATAATCTTAGATTCTACAGAATGACAATTTACAGCATTTTTAGGTTTAAACTGGATATTGCAGGTTGTGTTTGTCAAGTGTTGTTTTTCTTGAGATTTTTTGATATCTTTTAGTAAATGGTCTACATTCCAAGATGGTCTCCTCTGGAAATCCAAACAGGAATAGGCCTACTATAATCTTAAGAAACCTTAAGGTGTCCCTAAGTATAAAAACTGTTCTTGTGAACTTGAGTATCAGGACAAATTCTTGTGTTTCATGAGAACCATCAAACAACTATTGCATACTATAGTCTGAACCCTTGACCAGGTGCAGATTTATCCACTTGTGTCAGGGTAATAGCTAACAGTGCAAAACTTGTTGATATATCCATTGCATTCTAGAATCCATACTTCAACTCATGGTTCTTCACACAGTAGAGATATTACTACTGACTAAGAATAAACAACAAATTTCAGTCAGACAACCACTTAAGGGATTCGATCACTCTTTCCCTCTCACATTACTATTTACTACATCAGCAATCTAAATCTTGCCACTTTTCCAGCTGTAACAAGGAGAACCCCACAATTATATTGATAAAGCTGGGAAATTTATTTTTATTGAGATATAACGCATGAAACGTGTACAAGTATTTATGTTTCCAATATTCTTGGAGATTTTATACATATATATATAGCATTGCTTGTTCATAAATAAAATGTTTACACTTTAGAAACTGCCAATCTATTTTCTCAGTGGCCATTATATTTTACATTCTCACCAGCAGCATGAGGGATCCAATAGCCCCATGTCCTAATCAACATTTGTTTTTGCCCTTTTATAAAATTATAACCATCTTAGAGTGTGTGAAGTGGTATCTCATTGTAGTTCAAAAAAATTTTCCATAAGGAAAGTTGATATTAATCTTCCCATTTTCTTTTTCTTTTTTAGTTAGAGTCTTACTCTGTCGCCCAGGCTGGAGTGCAGAGGCACGTTCATGGTCATTGCAGCCTTGACCCACTGGGCTCAGGCAATCCTTCCTCCTCAGCCTTCCAAGTAGCTAGAACTACAGGCACGTGCCACTGTGCCCGGCTGTTATTAAGCAACTTTTTATAAGGTTTTTATGTACTCATTTATCTTCTGAAGAAGTCTATTTAAAACTTTGACTGTGTTTTATTTAGGTTGTCTTGTTATTGTTGAGTTGTAAGAGCTCCTTATATTTTGTGGATATTAGTCCCTTATCATATATATGACTTGTAAATATTTTCACCCATTTTATGAGTATATCTTACTACCTACATAGTTTCTTTGGTGGAGCACAAACCTCTAATATTGATGAAGTCAATTGTGCCTTACGTTGCTTTTAGTTATGGTGTCTTTGACTATTGCTTAGTCCAAGGTCATAATGATTTAATCTTTGAAGAGTTATACAATGGCCGGACTCAGTGACTCAGCCTGTAATGCCATGCTTTGGGAGGCCGAGGTGAGTGAACTGCCTGACCCTGTGGGTTCGAGACTTGCTCGGGCAACTTGGCAAGACCTCATGTCTACAATAAATCAAAAATTAGCCGGGCATGGTAGCGTGTGCCTGTAGTTCCAGCTACTTGGAAGGCTGAGGTGGAAGGATCGCTGGAGCCTAGCAGGTCGAGGCTGCGGTAGCCATGAACATGCCACTGCACTCCAGCCTGGGCAACAAGAGTGAGACTCCAACTTAATAAAAAAAGAGCTATACATTATATTTAGGTATTTAATCCATTTTGAGGTATTTTTGCATTAATATTAGGTAAAACTCTAAATTTATCATTTTGTATGTGCATATAAAGCTCTCCTAGCAACATCTCCTGAAAAAATATTTCCCTCATTTAATTGTCTTGCCATTGTTGTAGAATATCAACTTAAATTTGTGATGTCTTTTGGAATTTGAACTTATAATTGATACATCTATATGCCTATTCATATGCCAGTTACCGCACCATCTTGATAACTACAGCATTGCACTATTTATTGTTGACTGTGGGAAGTTTGTGTCCAACAAATTTGTTGTTCTACAAGGTTATTTTGGCAAATCAGGGCCCTTTGTGTCTTTATTTGAATTTTAGAATCACTTTTCAAATATTTATTCAAAAGTCAGTGAGATTTTGGTAATGATTATGTGGCACCTGTAGATTAATTTGAGTCATATTGCCATCAAATTTAGTTTTTCAATCCATGAAAATACATGACTTTCCACATTTTAGATGTTTAAATTTTTTTTTTTTTTGAGTTGAAGTCTCACTCTGTCGCCCAGACTGGAGTGCAGTGGCATGCTCCTGGACACCGCAGCCTCGACCTGCTGGGCTCCGGCGATCCTTCCGCCTCAGCCTTCCAAGTAGCTGGAACTACAGGCGTGTGCTACCACACCTGGCTAATTTTTTTATTTATTGTAGAGATGAGGTCTCACCAAGTTGCCTAGTCGGATCTCCAATCTGCGGGCTCAGGCAATCCACTCACTTCGGCTTCCCAAAGCACGGGATTACAGGTTGAGCCACTAAGCCTGGTGTTTAATTTCTTTAAACAATATTTTGTAGCTCTTTGTTTCTGTGAGAGATCACTCAGTATTATAAACTCTAATTACATCCAGGTTGCTGCAAAGTTCCTGATTTTGTTCTTCTTTATGGCTGCATAATATTCCATTGTGTATAGGTACCACAGTTTTTTTAATCTAGTCCTCTTTTGATGGGCAGCACAGTTTGTTCCATGTTTTTGCTATTGAGAACAAGGCTACTATAAACATCCGTGTTCAGGCATCCTTTTTGTAGAGTCATTTGAGTTCTTCCAGGTATATTCCCAGTAGGGGGATTGCGGGGTCATATGGAAGGACAATTTTTAGAACTTTTAGGAATTGCCACAATGATTTCCACAGAGACTGAACGAGTTTACACTTCCACCAACAGTGTAGACGTGTTCCCTTTTTGCCACCTCCTCTCCAGCATGTTATTTTTTGAGTTATTGATGATGGCCATCTCAGTGTAGTCTTAATTTGCATCTCCTTGATGCCTAGTGAGGCTGAACACTTTTTCATGTGTTTGTTGGTGCTTGTATGTCTTCTTTTGAGAAGTGTCTATTCATATCTTTAGTCCGCTTTGTAACAGAGCTGTTTTTTTCTTTTCAGCACATTTGAGTTCCTAGTAGTTCCTTGATGTTAGACCTTTGTCAGAGATGGAGTTGGCAAATATTTTTTCCCATTCTGTGGGCTGTTTCCCTGCTATCTTGGTGGTTTCTTTGGCTTTGCAGAAGCTTGTCAGTTTGATGAAGCCTCACTTGTCTATCTTATCTCTTATGTACAGGGCACTTTGGGTTTTGGTCAGGAATTGGTTACCAATTCCAACTTCCATAAGAGTGTCTCCTGCATTTTCTAAGATTCTTATAGTTAGAGGTTTTACGTTTTGGTCTCTGATCCATTTACAGTTAATTTTTGTGTATGGGGATAGGTAGGGGTCCTGTTTCAATCTTCTGCATGTGGTCAGCCAGTTTTGCTAGAACCATTTACTGAATAAGTTCTCCTCTCCCCAGTATTGGTTGGTGGAGGTTTTGTTGAAGATGAGTTGGTTGAGAAATTGACCTTTTGCTTCTGGAATCTCTATCCTTTTCCATTAGTCTATATGCCTGTTCTTGTACTAGTACCAGGCTATTTTGATTATTGTAGCTTTATAGTGTAATTTAAAGTCTGGGAGTGTGATACCTCCTGCTTTGTTTTTTTCGTTTGTTTGTTTGGGGTTTTTTTTTGCTGAGCATTGTAGCTATTCTTGGTTGCTTATGTTTCCATATGAATTTCTGTATTGTTTTTTCTAGGTCTGAGAAGAATATTGCTGGTAATTTCATGGATATTGCATTAAATCTATAGATTGCCTTAGGTAAAATGAACATCTTAACAATGTTGATTCTTCTAATCCATGAGCATGGAATATTTTCTCATTTCTTTGTGTCTTTGAGTTCTTTGAGCAGAGTTTTGTAGTCTTCATTGTAAAGGTCTTTTACATGTCTGGGTAGGAAGATACCTAGGTATTTCATTTTTTGTGGTGGCTATTGTATGGAATTGTGCTTTTTATTTGAGTTTGTTTGTTTATTATTGGTGTATAGAAATGCAATTGTCTTTGCACATTTATTTTATACGAGACTTTGACAAAGTCCTTTATCAGTGCCAGGAGGTCTTTGGCAGATTCTCTTGGGGTTTCAAGGTATACAATCGTATCATCTGCAAAGAGCGACAACTTGACATCCTCTTTTCTTATCGGGATACTCCTGATCGCCTTCGCTTCTCTGATTGCTCTAGCCAGGACTTCCAAAACTATGTTGAACAGGGCGAGTGTGGGCATCCTTGTCTTGTTCTAGCTTTCAGATGAAATTGTTCCAATTTTTGTCTATTTAGGAGTATGCTGCCTGCAGGTTTCTTGTAGTTAGCTTTTACTATTTTGAGGTATGGTGCATTTATGCCTAGATGTTAGAAGGATTTTGTCAAGAAGGGGTGCTGGATTTTATCAAAACCTTTTCCTGCATCTAATGATATAATCATATGGTATTTGTTTTTGCATCTACTGATGCATTTAATTATGTTTATGGTCTTATGAATGTTGAACCAACCTCGCATCCCAGGGGTGAAGCTTACTTGGTTGTGATGGATGATTTTTGAGATGTGTTGTTGAATCCGGTTTGCTGGGCTCTTGTTGAGAATTTTAGTATCTATGTTTATCAAGGACATTGCCCTGTAGTTCTCTTTTATTGTTGGATGTTTATCCGGTTTGGGTATCAATGTGATGTTAGCTTTGTAAAATGATTTGGGGAAAACCCCATATTTCTCAGTTGCCTGGAATACTTCCAATAGGATTTGGATCACTTCCTCCATGTATGTTTTGTAGAATTCTGCTGAAAAGCCATCTGATCCAGGGCTTGCATTTGTCGGTAATTTTCTCTTTTTGAGTTGGAATCTCACTCTGTCACCCAGACTGGAGTGCAGTGGCTGCTCCCAGCCACCGCAGCCTTGACATGCTGGGATCCCACGTTCCTTCTACCTTAGCATTCCAAGTAGCTGGAAATACAGGTGCGCAGTACCATGCCTGGCTAATTTGATTTATTGTAGAGATGAGGTCTCACCAAGTTGCCCAGGCAGGTCTCGAATCCGTGGGCTCGGGTAATCCACTCACCTCGGCCTCCCAAAGCGCGGGATTATAGGCTGAGCCACCAAGCCTGGCCTGTTGGTAATTTTCTTATAATCAATTTCCTTGAAGGTTCTAGGTCTATTTAGGGTGTCAGTGTCTCCTTGTTTCAACCTAGGGAGGTTGTATGATGTCAGAAAGTCCTCCATTTCCTTGAGGTTTTCAAGTTTGTTTCCATACAATTGTACATAGTCTCTGGTAACCTTTTGTATTACTTCAGGGTCAATTGAGACTTCATCTTTTGTGTTTCTGATTGAGTTTATTTGGACTTTTTCTCTCTTTGTCTTCAATATCCTGGATTTGGGAATTTCATTTTGGTGATCTGGATTTTTCAGCTAAAGTTAGGGTTTTGGTGGTCTTGCATTTCCAGCTTCCTTAGTTGACCTGTTAAGCTGTTAACTTGTGATTCTTTAGTATTTTCTATACAGAAAGTCATATAATCTGCAAGTAGGGCTAATTTTACACTCAACTTTCCAATCTAGAGTCAGTTCATTTCATGTCTTTGCATAATTTTCCTGACTAGAGCTATAGTGGTATATTAAATAAAACAAGAGCATATATCCTTATCTTATCGATTTTAGGTGTGCACATTTATCCTTTCAAAAATGAGTATAATGTGAGCTGTGGGGGTTTTGTAGGTGTTCTGAGTTAGGTTAAAAACATTTCTTAATCCCGCACCTTGGGAAGCCGAGGTGAGAGAATTGCCTGAGCCCGCAGGTTCGAGACCCGCCCAGGCAACTTGGCGAGACCTCATCTCTACAATAAAGAAAAAACTTAGCCGGATGTGGTAGTGCGTGCCTATACTTCCACCTACTTGGAAGGCTGAGGCGGAAGGATCGTCGGAGCCCAGCGGCTCGAGGCTGCGGTGGCCAGGAGCAGCCACTGCACTCCAGTCTGGGCGACAGAGTGAGACTCCGACTCAAGAAAAAAAAAACAAACAAACAAACACATTTCCTTCTATCTGTAGCATTTTGAGTATTTTTATCATGGCTGTTGCATTTTGTGAAATGTATTTTCAGCATCTATTGTGATCATGTGGATTTTGAGCATTATTCTATTAACATGGTGAATTATGTTGATTGATTTTTTACAAGTTCTGCCTAACTTGCATTCCCAGGATAAATAAGACTTAGTCTCATTTTTTGTTGTTTGTGGACTAATTTTGTTTTTATTTTGAAGTTTTATTTCTATAGTAATGATATCTTTTTGTGGTTTCTTGTGGTGTCTTTGAAATCATGGTAACACCAGCCTTATAGAATGAGATAAGAGTTCCATAATGAATTTTTTAAAAGTGTTTTGTGATATTAATTTTTTTCTGATATTAATTTTGTGGTGTTAATTCTTCCTTGAAACCTTGGTAGAATCCACCAGTTATGACATGTGGTCCAGAGCATTTCATGTGGAAGGTTCTAAAACTACAAAATCAGTCTCTTTTCTTGTTACAAGTTTATTCCAATTTTGTATTTCTTTTTGAGAGAATTCTGACAGTGTCCCTCTGGGAATTTCTCCACTTCATCTAAGGTTTCTATGTTATTGGCATATAATTTGTTATATTATCGTATAAGCTTTTTAAAACATCTGAAGTGTTAGGAATAATTTCAATTTTTTATTTCTCATTTTAATAATTTTTTTATAGGTCAGCCTAGCTATGTTACTGTATTCTGTTCACCTATTTAAATAATCAACTGTTGATTTCACTAATTTTCATAATTCCATTTCTTTCTGCTTTACATTTTATTGCTTCCATTTGCCTTATAGTTTTGATGTGCATTTCTCTGATGAGTGTGGCTGAGTATTTTTTTCACATGTCTGTTGGTTAATTGTATGACATCTTTTGAGAAGTGAATGTTCATGTCCCTTGCCCACAATTCAATGGAGTTGTTTCCCTTTCACTTCATTTGAATTCCTTGTGATTCCTGGATGTTAGGCCTTTATCAGATGCAGAATTTACAAATATTTTTTCCCATTCTGTGGGTTGTCTCATTACTCTTATGTTTCTTTTGCTGTCCAAATGCTTTTCAGTTTGATGAGGTTTCACTTGTCCATATTAGCTGTTATGGTGTTTGCTTTTGGGGACTTAGTCAAAAATTTGTTGCTGACACAGATGTGCATAAGTGTGTTGCTTATGTTTTATTATTAATCAATATTTTTTATTATGGTGTTGTGGTGAACAGTTAAGAGTTAGGTATACGTTTCATTCAGGCACCCTGTTGATAAGAAGTGTTTCCCCGTCCCCAGACAGATATTTGCTGCCATTGATCCCATCTCCCTCCTCCCCCCAATAGTTTGCCACTACTGTGAGTCATCTTCTTATAGTATTACATTGGATGTTAAAGGTCCATTATATGAGTGAGAGCATGTGATACTCAGATCTTTATTTCTGTGAGAGGTCACTCAGTATTATAGACTCTAGTTCCATCCAGCTTGCTGAAAAATTCATGATTTTGTTCCTATTTATGGCTACGTAGTATTCCATCGTGTATATGTATCACTATTTTTAATCCAGTCCTCTTTTGATGGACAGCATGGTTGCTTCCAGGTTCTTACTATTGTAAACAATGCTGGAATAAACATACGTATGCAGGTATCTTTTTTATAGAGTGATTTGAGTTCTTCAGGATATATTCCCAGTGGGGGGATTGCGGGGTCATATGGGAGGATGATTTTAGAGCTTTTAGGAATCGCCACACTGCTTTCCACACAGGTTGCACTAGTTTACACTCCCACCAACAGTGAAGTGTTCCCTTTTCGCCACATCCTCTCCAGCAGCTGTTATTTTTTGAGTTGTTGATAATTTCCATTCTGACTGGAGTTAGGTGGTATCTCAGTGTGGTTTTTTGCATCTCCTTGATTAGTGAGGCTGAACATTTCTTCATGTGTCTGTTGGCTGCTGAGATGTCTTCCTTTGTGAAGTGTCTGTTCATATCTTTTCCCACTGTATACTGGGTTTGTTTGTTTTTTTCTTTTCAGCACGTTTGAGTTCCTTGTAGATCCAAGATGTTAAGCCTTTGTCAGGCCTGGTGTTGGCAAATACTTTTTCCCAGTCTGTAGGCTGTCTCCCTGCTCTCTTGATGGTTTCTTTGGCTTTGCACTAGCTTGTCAGTTTAATAAGGTCCAACTTGTCTATCTTGTCTCTTATGACCTGTGGGTTTCAAGTTTTGTTCAGAAATTGGATGCCAGTTCTGATTTCCATGAGGGTATGTCCTTCATTTCCTAAGGTTCTTATGGTTTGAGGTTTTAGATTTAGGTCTCTGATCCATTTGGAGTTAACCTTTGTGCAAGGGGATAGATAGGGGTCCTGTGCTTATGTTTTTTATTAAGATTCTTATAGCTTGAGGTTTTACATTTGGGTCTTTGATTCATTTTGAATTGATTTTTGTTTACGGTGATAGGTGGGGTGCATTTTCCTTCTTATGCATATGTTCAGCCAGTTTTCCCAACACCATTTGCCAAATATGATCTCCTTTCCCAAGTGCTTATTACTGGCTTTATGAAAGATGAATATTTTGGTGAACCATGTTTTTGCTTCTGGAAACTCTGTCCTGTTCCATTGGTCTATATGTATATTCTTGTAACAATACCAGGCTGTTTTAGTTACTGTAGTCTTGTAATAAATTTAAAGTCTCAACTTCCTGGTTTGTTCCTTTTGCTGAGGATTGTTTTGGCAATTTGTGTTCTTTAGTCTTTCCAAATGAATTTCTGTACTGTTGTGTCTATGTCTGAGAAAAAAGATGTTGGTAATTTGAAGTGCATTACATTGAATCTGTAGATTAGTTTGGTTATGATAGGCATCTCAACGATATTGATTCTTCTAATCCATGAGCAAGGAATGTTTTCTCGTTTGATTGTATTATCTTTGATATGTCTCAGCAGTGCTTGTTTTGAAGTACTTACGCTTCCCTGGTTAGGTGGATGCCAAGGTATTTCTGTTTTTGTTTTTTTGTGGCTATTGGGAATGGCATTGTGCTTTTTATTTGGTTCTCCACCTGCTTGTTGCTGGTATAGAAATGAAACTGTCTTTTGAATGTTGGTTTGATACCCTGGACTTTACCAGTTGTTTACCAGTGGGAGGAGGGATTTTATGGACTCCTTTGGGTTTTCAAACTACAGAATGATATCAACTTCAAATAGGAATAGCTTAACTTCTTCTTTTCCTATTTGGATAACCCTAATTTCCTCCATTTGCCTGATAGCTCTGGCTATGACTTTCAGCACTATGGTGAACAGGAGGGGTGATAGTGAGAATCCTTGTTCTGTTCTTGTTGTCAGGGGCAATGACTTCAACTTCTGTTCACTGAACAAAATGTTGGTTGTAGGTTTATCGTAGTTGGTTTTTAGTATTTTGAGGCATGTTCTTTCTATGCCTAGGTGCTGAAGGGTATTTATCAAGAGGGATGCTGGATTTTGACGAATGCTTTTTCAGTAACTAATGGTATAATCAACTGGTCATATCTGTTAATGTACTGAATTGCATTTGTGGTGCTCTGAATATTGAACTAACCCTGCATCAAAGGGAGAAAACCCACTTGGTCTTGGTGGATGATCCTTGAAATGAATTGTAGGATCTGATTTCAATGTTTATCAAAGAGATTGGCCTGTAATTCTCTTTCCTTGTTAGGCCTTTACCAGGTTTGGCTATCAGTGTGATATTAGCTTCATAAAATGATTTTATAACAACACTATCTTTTTTGATGGCCTGTAACACTTTTGATAAGGTTGTTATCAGCTCGTCCATGTATGTCTTCTAGAATTCAGCTGTGAAGCCATTTGTTTTCGGGCTTTCTTTGGTGGAGAGATTTCTTATGACTGAATCAATTTCTTGTATTGTTTTTGGTCTGATTAGAGTTTCAAATTCTTTCTTTCAACCTTCTGAGGTTGTGTGATGTCACAAAATACTGAATTCCCTTTAAATTTTCAAGTTTATTTACACATAGGTGTGCATAGTAGTCACTAATCATGATTTGAATTTTTTCAGGGTCAGTTGTTACTTTGCCTTTTGAATTTCTTACTGTGATTATTCAGGCCTTCTCTCTATTTTAGTCAACTAGGCCAGTGAGTCCGTTAATCTTATTTGTCCTTTCAAAGAAGCAGCTTTTTGTCTTGTTGATCCATTCTATGATAGTTTTGTCTTCTATGTCCTGCAATTGTGATTTTATCTTGGTGATCTGAATTCTTCTGATGAAGTTGGGATTTCAGTCATCTTGCCTTTTTGGTTCCTTTAGATGTGATGTTAGGCTGTTTGTGATCTCTGTTTTCTGAAGGTATACATTCAATGTGAATTTGCTGGTTAACACTAATTTCATGGCATCCTACAGATTCTGATATGTCTTTGTTTTCACTTGTTTGCAGGAAGTTTTTTATTTCTATCCTGATTTCTGTGTTAACCCAGGACTCATTCAGCTGCATTCTGTTTATGGGCTATCTCTCTTTGTGTTGGGGGGGGGTGTTGGTGGTGATATTTACTATTATTCCACTGCAATCTGAGAAGATGCACAGTAATATTTTAATTGAGCATAAACTAATTCTGAAAGACTGAAATATTACCATACATCTTTAAGAATGTTTAAAAACAGAAATGGATTCCAGCTTGTAGTGTTTCTGCAGATATGTCTGGAATGATTCTGATGGGTCTTCCACCACAGTAAAACCTTTCTCTCTCACTGCCTTTAGGGTTACTTTCATGCTTACTTTGTGAAGGCAGATTGCTATGTGACTAGGGCTTGGACTTATGTGATACCTTGCAGATGTTCTCTATAGCTTTTGTGGGTTGAAGAGTCATGTCTCTGGTGAGATGAGGAATTTTTTTGGATGACTTTATGGAAGACTTGTTCCATGGTGTTCTCCATCCCTCTTTATATTTCAAGGATACCAACAGGAGCATATTTGGCTTCCTGACATAGTCCCATGTGTCTTGGCAACTTTGTTCCCTTTTGAGCTTTTATGTTGTTAACAGATTGCTTTAATTTCACACTTTGGTCTTCAAGTGCTAAGATTCTTTCCACTGCTTGATGCTGCTCCCTTTGCTTGTTACATTGTTACATTGAGGATGGGGCTCTTTATCTTCATAATTTGAGAATAGGCCTTGTTTTGCATTTGGCCAACTCCACTTTTATTTCCTATAAGATTACATTGAGTTTCACTTCTCGTTCTTCTCGGTTGCTGCTCATATTTGCAACCCAATATCTGATTTTTTATGGCTGTCATGTCGGGCAGGTCATTCTGACGGGTTTCCATTGTGCCCTAATGGCTTTTGTTGTTTTTCTGGCATTATCAGTTTAGGACTCTGAGGTTTCCCTGAGTTTTTTCCAGTGATTTTTCTTCATTTCTGACAGGCCTCAGTTTTTCTACTATAATTCCACCACTCAGTGAGAGAGGGTGAAGCATGCATTTCTGATGCTAGCTCTACCCTGTGGCAGGTTTCTGTTTTTGTAGGTTCCCTCTCCCACTCATAAACTAGTGGAACCTGTTTCTAGCCCCTAATGTGTCTGACTGATGGCTGGAAAGAGATGAAGTGACTCATCTTAGAATCGCTTATATCATTGCTTCGCCAGGCGGGACTCCAGTTCATATATGGACTTGGCACACAGTGGGGAACAGGGTGCCTGGATTCCCATGTCAGGCCTTACTTTCGGAACCATTGCTAGGTCCAAGGTGTATCAGCAGTTGGGTCCCTGTGCTCTGCTTTGCTCAGCAAGACAGGCATTGGTCTGTTACTAGTCAGTGGTGGGCAACCCAGTCAGATTCACTCTGCAGTTTTTTTATCTTCCTTGGGAGGTGGCCACCACAGTGGTGGCCAGTGGGTAGGTTTTGTTTCCATTTCACTTGGGTATGGATGTACCATGCTGTACCCCAACAAGGACCTTTCCTGCACGGGAACTATGGCTTGTTCATGAGTGGGAAGTGGTGAAGGCACAGAAAAGTCTTAGAATCACACCTCCCCTCCTTCTCTGACCAGAGCATCCAATGTTTTCCAAACCTGAAACAAGGTGGGAGGGCACCTGGAATCTTAACAAGTACTGCTGCTTTTTGGTCTTTGCACATACAGAGAGGTATGCTGGGTAGAAGCTGTTTCACCCTTCCAAATGTGTTCAGGGCATCTTAGTCGATCAGTTCAGCTGAACTCCGACACTTCAGCTTCCTAGGTGAGAGATTACAGTCTGCCGCTCTATGACAACCATCTCGCATTTACTACCAGATTTTTTCTGTAATGTCATCAGGGATATCTGCTTCGGACGACAAACCGTGGGTTGTCTAAATAAACAAAAAAGGTTGAGGGTGTTCCCTTTTATTCTGTGTTTGGTGTTATAAACGTGAGCTGCAGTTGTAATTTGACCAATGATTTTAATGCATTATTTGATATTTTTAATTCTATCGGTATTTTAAAAATCTGTATGCATTAAAAATTGACCTGAAGTCTTATGTTCTTGTCTGCCTTTCATATCAGGGAAATGTTGTTATACAAGGACTGAAAGTTTTGCATCATCTACACCAATGAAGGAATTTGAATGTTGACTTTATTCTGTTGTGAGATTTGTTATTACTCATTGAATCTCTTGTTATACTTATCTTCAAGTTGCTCATTTGTATTTAAAGTTTTGAAGTTATTTAATTTGTTGGCATACAACATAGTATTCACTTATCTTTTTAATTATTGCAAAGTGAGTAGTAATGCCACTACTCTGTTGTTTTAACAACTTGACACATCTGTTTCTCAGTTATACAGTGTTGTTTTAAAAGAACTAAATTGTAGTTTGATTGTTTTGTTCTCTATTTCTTTCCCCATCCCATCCTTTACTATTTCTATTCTTTTGTTGGCATTTGATTTAGTTTGTTGCTTAAATACTTACATGCCATAATTAACCTATTCCTTCCTTTTTCTAGTTGTTTATGACTATGATTTCGTTCTCAACACTACTTTTCCTGCATACCCAATATTGTAGAGTGCTAAGTTTTTGTAACCAGTGGTCCCAAAGTATCTTTGCATCTCTTGTGATTTCATCGTTGAACCATAGGTGATTGAGTTATTTAATTTCCACATATTTCTGAATTTCCCAGTTTTTGTTGTTGTTGTTGTTACTGATTTCTAGTTAATCCAATAGTGGTTACAAAATATTTTCTGTGATTTCAGTCTTAGTGAATATACTGAAATATCTGTTGTAATCCAGAACTGAGAAAAATGTGTATTCTGCTTTTGACTGAACTGTTCTGTATAGGGTGGTAGGGTAGGTTTTATACTCTTTCCATTTCTCTATTTCCTTATTGATCTTCGATCTTGTTTATCACTGTATTATTCAAAACGGAGTAATGATGTTATCAACTGTTAAAATAGTACATTTCACTTTTGCAGAATTATATAAATACCTATTTATAGGCAGTTTGTACCTAGATTTTGATTTTTAATATTGGTATTTAATAGATATACACATTTTGAGGGTACATGTGTTCATGCATTTTCATGTGTAATCATCAAATTAAGGTAATTTAAACAGCAATAAATTTATACTTTTCATTATAATAGGAACTTTAATATCACTCTTTTACCTATTCTGATATATACAATGTAAGTACAGTTGGTTATGCATTGAACACCAAGTATTATTTCTTATATCCAGTTGTAGTTTTACACCATTAATTTCTTTGTTCCCCTCCCTTCCTGGACAACATCCCTCCCTCCCTGGTGTCACCAACCTAAACTCTATGTTCAGGGGTTCACATGGGAACACTCAATATTTGTGTACCTAACTTCTTTCACTTAATACAATGCACTCTATTTTCATGGATGTAGTTTCTTAATCGCCACTATCTATTATTTCACATTCTATACTCCAAGCATACACATTTAGCAACCACTTATGACCAATAGTATTATTTGACTATTTGTTTAGTTGTTTCACTTATGCTAATAGATTACAGTACCATACATGCTGCAGCAAATGGCATGAATTTATTATTTTTAGTGGCTGAATAATATTCTATTATGCATATTTATTTTCTTCATTCACACACTGATGGACACTGAGGTTGAATGTTGGAGATATAGCTTTCATATAGTAATTTCCTTTTCTTTTGTATATATACCAAGTCATAGGATTACAAGATCATATGGTTGTACATTAGTTTTTTCACAAACCACCATACTGTTTTCTGTAATGGATGTACTGTTGTACATTTCCACACTGTCAGTAGATGAACATTACCCATTCTGCATATTTTGCTTTGTTTTAGATAACAGACATTCTAATTGGGATATTTCACGATGCTCTTGATGTGCATTTTTCTTTTGATTATTTTGAGCATTTTCCACATACATTTTGGCAATTTGCATGTCTCTATTTAAGAAGTGTTTATTTTGGTTATTTGCTCATTTTCTTTGTTTTTTTTAGAGCTGGAGTCTTACTCTGTTGCCCAGACTGGAGTGCAGTGGCACGATCCTTGCGACCGCAGCCTTGACCCCTCTGGGCTCCAGCAATCCTTCTGCCTCAGCCTTACAAGTAGCTGGAACTACAGGCACGCGCTACAACACCCAGATAATTTTTGATTTATTGTAGAGATGAGGTCTCACCAAGTTGCCCAGGCAGGTCTTGAACCCATGGGCTCAGGCAATCCACTCACCTCGGCCTCCCAAACTGCTGGAATTAGAGGCTGAGCCACTGAGCCTGGCCTGTTTGCACATATTCAAATTGAATAACTTGATTTTTTTTGTTGCTTCCTTACATGTGCTACTTATTAGTCTTGTCAATTTCACAGTTTGAAAATATGAGCATTTTCTCATTCTGTGGATTGTGACTTCATGTTGATATTTCCCTCTTGTAGCCAAATTTTCATAACTTCACATTAGTCCCTTTGATCTTTTGATGTCTGTGCTTCTCAGGTGGTACTGAAAAAAATCATTTACCTAATACATGTTCTGAATTCTTCAGGGTTTTCTTCTAATAATTTTATACTTTCAGGTCTTAGATATAAGTTTTTATTTCATTTTGAGTTGATATTTTCTATAGTGAACAATCTGAGTCTAATTTCATTCTTCAGCAGATTGCAAGTTTCCCAGCACAATTTATTGACGAGAGTCTTTCCTCAATCTGTCTTAATTTCTTTATAAATTATCAGTTGGTTGTAAACACAATGATTTACTTTTGGATTTTCATTTCTATTTCAGTGATTTGTGTCTGTTTTGATACCAATACGATGTTGTTTTTGTACTCTACCTTTAGTCCCATATGAAATTTAGGATTGGATCTTATAATTCTGTGAAGTGATGTTGGTTATTTGATAGGAATGTTATTAAGTCAGGATACAATTTGAGTAGTATCATTTTAACAAGGTTGATTCCTCCAATCCATGAGCCCAAGATGTTTCTCCATTTGGTTGCATCCTCTACAATTTCGTTCAGCAGTGTTTTGTAGTTCACCTTGTAGAGATCTTTTACCTCCTTGGCTAAACACATTCCTAAGTATCTTATCTATTACCTTCTACTACAATGGAATTGACTTCTTGATTTGATTCTCAGCATGGTCATAATGGGTGTATACCAGTGCTACAGAGTTGTGTTTTAAATCCTGAAACTTTCGTAAATTCATTTATCAATTACAGAATTCTTTTGGAAGAACCTGGGATTATCTATGTATAAGGTCATATTGTCAGCATACAGAGGTTGTTTGATTTCTTCTTTCCCAATTTGGATACCCTATATTTTTTTCTTTCCTGATTGCCACAGCTAGGATTTCCAGTAATATATTAAATATGAGTGGTAAAGGTGGGCATCCTCGACTTTTTCCTGTCCTAAGGAGAAATGCGTTCAACTTTCTCCAATCAGGATAACACTGGGTATAAGTTTTTCATATATGACTTTTTTTGTATTGAGGAATGTTCCCTCTATGTCTATCTTGCTGACAGTTTTTATCAAGAAGGGATGGTAGGTTTTATCAAATGTTTTTTCTCTATCAAAATGGCCATTTCTTTGTTTATAATTCTGTTTATGTGGTGGAACACATTTATTGACTTGCATGTTGAGCCATCCTTGTACCCCTAAGGTAGGCACACATGTTCGTGGTTGATTTTTTTAATGTGCTACTTAATTTGACTTCCTAACATTTTGTTGATTTTTGCATCTGTATTTCTAGAGGATAGTGGTCCATAGCTTTATATTTTTTGTCTTTTCCTGGCTTTGGTAGCAGTGTGATACTGGCCTCATATGATGAGATAGGGAGAATGCCCTCCACTTAAATCTTGTGGAAGAACTGGAGTAAAATCGGTACCAGATGTTCCTTCAAGGTCGGGAAGAATTCAGCTGTAAGTTCATTAGGGCCTGGACTTTGTATCAATGTCACTACTCAGTATTGGTCTGTCCTGGATTTGTTTCTTCCTGATTTAATGTCACAATGTTGTATGTTTCCAATAATTTATCCATTTCCTCTGGATTGTTCATAAGTCTCACATGACCTCTGAATTCCAATTGTATCATTTGTAATGAATCCACTGCCATTTCTCATTGAGCTAAGTTTGACACTTCTGTTTCTTACTCTAGCTAGTTGTCTATCAACTTTATCTTTTCACAGAAGTACCTTTCATTACATTAATCCTTTGTATTGTATCTAAATTTCAATTTGATTTAGTTCTGGTCTAATCTGTTATTTTTCTTCTGCTAGCTTTGGGTTTGGTTTGTTCATGTTCTTTAGTTTACTGAGGTATATTAGGCTATTGATATGCAGTCTTTCAGTCTTATTAATATAGAATGTTGCCTGTGCTCCACAGGTTTTTAAAAACTAGTTTCATTTCTGCCTTTCACTTTTAAGAATTCTTGTTTCCATCTTGATTTCATTGTTGACCAGGAATCATTCTGGAGCAAATTGTTTAACTTCATGTTTTTCTTTCTAGAGATCTTCTTGGAGGACTTGTGGCCGGTCTTATTATCTTGAAGAATGTCCCATGTAATGATGAAAAAAATGTGTACCCTGTAGTTTTGGGATGGAATGTCTTGTAGATGTCATAAGTTCATATGCTCTAGAGTTTTGTTTTAACACCAATATTTCTTTGCCGCCTTGATGGTCTATTTTTGTCTATGAGAAATTGAAGTCTTCCACTTTTGTATTTCTATCTCTTTTTGTCAGTTCTACTAGTATTTGCTTTAATAAGCACAGGTCTCTAGTGTTAGTCACATATATATTTAAAATTATTATATCATCCTGTTGCATTTGTTGGTCCCCTTTCAATATATAATTAGCACCTTTTTATTTTTTTACTGTTAATAACTTAGTCTGTATTTTCTGATATGAGAAAATCCTGCTTGTTTTTCGTTACCACTTGAGTGGAATACTTTCACCTATCTCTTTAGATGGAGTCTATAGGATTCTTTGTGATTAGTAAGTTAAGTGGGTCTCTTCAAGTCAGTAGGTATTTCAGGTGGTGTTTTATTCCATTCTGCCAGTCTGTATCTCTGAATTGCGGCAAATAAATAAAACCACTTATTTCCATAGTTAATAATACATAAGGTACCATTCCATTCATATTACTGATTATCTGGGAGTGTTTTTCTTTTTTTTTATCCCATTTGTGTTGGTATTCCATAAGGACTGTGAATGTTATGAATTCCAGCTTTTGTGTACTGGTGTATTTCAACATTTTCTTTCAACATTTAGAACTCCTTTGAGCATTTCCTGTAGAGGCAGTTGAGAGGTGACAAATGCCCTCAGGTTTTACTTGTCTTCAAAGGACTTCATTTCTCCTTCATTTATGAAAGTTAATTTTGTGGGATATCAAATCATTGTCTGTTTTTCTGATTTATGAGATTGAAGATAGGGCCCAAATCCCTTGTAGCTTTTAGGGTTTCTTCTTCCCTCGTTTGTCTCCTTTGGTGTGGCGAAGCAATTCCCGCTCAATGCATTCCTACATATCTATTCTGGCTTTTTAGTCACCTGTGTTATATAAGTTTTGTGCAAAAATTCCCCCAAATGTCCTGAAATGTTTCCTTGACGTTCTTTCCTGTTTCATACTTTCAGAGATAGACGTCTGTATTTATTTCGTTTGTGGTTATCAAGTTTCCATGTACATGCTCTTGAAGAAACTGTGCTTTTCTCAATGAATACTTAAGAGCCGTTCTTGAAAACAAGTTGGCTGTTAACGTCTCACTTAGTTCTGGGCTCCCTATTCTGTCCAGTTTTATTATTATGCCAACATTACTACACTGTGGTGACTACGCTGTGGTGACTACACTGTGGTGACTATATTTTGAAGTAGTGGGATACCTCCATCTTTGCTCTTTTATAGCCAACATTGCCTACTCAATGAATAGTGTGGTTTCACCTGAATGTTCCTATCTATCCTACTCCTGTAAATAATTTCATTGGAATTTTGACAGATAGCAAGTAATTTGCACCTTGATTATAACAGCATTAAAACTGTGACAATATTTATTTTCCCATTATATCAGCATGGGCTACCTTTTCATTTCATTATCTTAAAACGTTTTCCTATTTTCTCCTAGTGGTTTCTTAGTTGCAGGTCTAACATGTTCTTTGAGTTACTCTGAAAAAAATGTTGTTTCATGAGACTGGGGGGTAGGAGTGGTTAAGATTTATTTTTGTGAATATGGACTTCCACTTTTTGTTGCACCATTTATTGGTGACATTGTCTTTTCTCCAATAATGCTCGTTAACTTTGTTGAAATTGAGTTGTCCCTCAATGTGTAAATATACTGCTGGGTTCTCTTGTGCCTTGTGGATGTATATTTGTTTTTACACCTGTATTTTAAGCCAAGCAGCGTGATGCATCCAGCTCTGCTCTTTTGGATCCATTTGCTGTTCTATGTCGTTACTGGCTTCATGCAAAGTTTTGAAGTTTTATTTTGTTTGTTTCTTTGAAAAGTAATCAGCTTTTAACAGCGGTTGCATTATATCTATAAATGGCTTTAAGCATTTTGGATAATAGAAAGTCATTCGGTACATAAACATGCAGTATCATTTTTGCTTGCTCTTCTATTTCTTTCAACAGTTATAGATAATTTTCACTTTTTGTGTGTATTCAGATATTAAAATTTCAATATAATGTGAGATTGTTGTTTTGCATATTCCTCAGTGTTGACAGAGTAATATCATTAATTTTATTCTGATAATTTTGTATCCTGTAACTTTACTAAATTTGTTTATAAGTTGTAGGGTTGAGTCTAGACTTTTCTTACTCTAAGATTATACCATCTCAACAAAAATTTCAGTATTGCATTTTCAATATAATGCCTTTGATACCAGATGTAAACTTGTCCTAAATAGGATTTCAAGTAATATAGTGAGTACAATTGGTAAAAAAGTATACATCCTTGACATTTCCCTTATCTGGCAGAAAGGCTTTCAATATTTCTTGATTCATTATTATATCACCTTTTGGTATATGGGTTTCAATATTTCTTCATTCATTATTATATCACCTTTGGGGATATGGCTTTCGATATTTCTTCATTCATTATTATATCACCTTTGGGTATACCGTTTGTGGCTTTTAGTATATTGAGTTATGTTTTGCCTATAGCAGATTTCTTGAGAGTTATCATGAAGTGAACTTTCGTTGAATGCTTTTTCAGCGTGTGTTTAAATGATGTCATTTTCACCCTTCATTGTTTCCATGAAGTATCACTTACTTGTGTTTATTTTGAGTCATCCTTCTATACCTTCTGGATTTCAATTTGCTAGTATGTTCTTTAGGTATTTTAGGTATATGTTTGCGAGACATAGTGGCCTGACTTACTCCTACTTTTGTTTTATCTTTGTTTTGTTATCAGGGTTTTATTCACTCATTTCTAAAAAAATAGCTTGAAGATTTTTATTGGTTATATTTTAAGTGTTCCGTTACATTCAGTCATGGAGATATGAGGTCTTGGGAAATAATTGGAGAACACCTATTGGATATACCTATAGTTTGGATGCTTACATCTCAATCTTGATAGCTTGTATCTAAGAAGTTATTGCTTTCTTATGGGCTAATGCATTGGCATGTAGTTAGGCACAACAGGTTCAGATGGTTTTTTGAATTTCTGCAATACCACAAGATTGTTGTGACCAAATGTATGGTCATTACAGCCCTTACCATTAGGGGGTGCTCTTATTCCAGAAAAATTGGCACCCTTGTAAATTACTAAATAGCCTTGTTGGATTTCTAAGGTATAAATACATAGTTTATCAGTTCAATTCTCGTTTGCTTTTCCACAATCAGAAGTAATCTCTTGATGTAGTCAGCTATGTGGAGTTAAAGGATGGGTGACATAAGTCATCACAGCTGCAACAATAGTAGCTGACACGTAAAAATGACCCAATACCACTTTAGTAAAATGATTTTTCAGAATCTACTGTGATGATCAGTTTGAATATTTAGAACGACGTGTGCATTCCTGGGATTAATCCAATGTGACCATGGTGAGTAATCTTTTCCATGTTTTGCTATTATAATATGTGTTTCCTTGCTTAATTTTGATATCAAGGTAATACTGGCATTGTAGGATACATTTGGAATTCAATCCACCTCTTTTTTTTCTGGAATACTACAAGTAGAATTGAAATTACTTTATACCACTGTCAGAATTAAGCAGTGAAGACATCAGTGACTCATTACTGGTTTTCTTAGGTTTGTCATTTTTTAATGGTTCACACAAGATAGTTTGTATGTTTCCAGGAATTTATTAATTTCTTCTATATGTTACACCTAATTCACGTATAATTGTGGCTAACAATCTCTGAAGATCCTTTGTATTTCTGTGTTCTCAGGCGTTAAAACTCCTTTTTCATTTTCCATTTCAAGTGATAGAGTACTGTCTCTATTTACATAGTTAACCTAAAGTTTTTTTCTCTTTTTCTTTGAGGAAAAAGTGGATCTTTCAAGTCCGAATGTCAATTACTTCTGATTTTTACTATTTCTTTCCTCTAATTGTTTTTCTGGATTGTTCTTCTCTAGTTCTACAGAGTGCATTAGATTACGTAAAATTTGTTTTTGTTGATGCAGACATTTGATACTATAAACTTTCCAGTTAGTGCTCCTTTATCCTGTATCCCATAGGTTTTAATTTTTAAAATTTTCATTTTTAAAAAATTTCTTCTGAATTTCTTCAGTGGACAATCTAACATTCTGGAACCTGATGTTAACATGCTTGAGTAGTTTCCAAAGTTCCTCTTATTACTCATGGCCAATTTTCAGTCTGAAGATATACTTGAATGATTTTGACTTAAATATTGTCTGGCCTAATATAATATATTCTGTCTCATAGACAAAGTTTCATGTGTCCATTTCGTTTAGAGATTGGTTTAACACTCATGCTGCCGTACTAACTGACTCTCTGGATGACCAGTCCACTACTGACAGCAGAGTTGCCTATTATTGTATTGAAATTGTTCAGGATTATTCAAGTTTACTTTATATAATTGCAATTTGTGCTATTGGCATTGTATGATTATCACAGCATTTACCTGAACTGACCCCTTAATTACTACATATTAAAGTTGTGTGTCTTCCAATTTCTTTCAGTTAACATATATGTTACCTTTTAGGATCTCTTCATAGTCAGTCTTTAAGTAACTACACAAGTAAGTTATTTTCTTGTAAACAACGCATTCCAGGATCATGTTTTTTTATTTGGAGAATTTGGTTAAGCTACAATTTTTAATAGATGAGTGGATCATATAAAATAACAGTACTAGATTATTCTAAGTCAGTCTTTGTATTTGTCGTGACCACAGAATTTTGTAATTTCCTACTTTTGCACATTAGCATAATTTTCTTGGAGAACTCCATGAAGTACTTCTAAGGTAAATCTAGTGGTGATAAATTTTCTCAGCATTCCTCCAACACCAGCACATCTTTCAAGAATATCTTTGGTGGGTATTATATGATTACTTTCTATTCCTTAAGGACACTATTGTTTTACTCCCTTCTGGAATGTATGTCTCCTGCAAAAAGACTGTTGACAAATTCAAAAATGTTTGGTATGGTTTTCCTGTAGCATTCAGGACTCTCTTCTTGGTTGACATTTGAGTTTATTAAATGTCTCAGCATGTTGTTAAATAGAATCTACTTTGTCTTGTATGACCTGGGTATTTTTCTTTCTTCATGTTTAAAATGTTTTCTATTATTTCTTCAAATAAGGATTTCTACCTCTTCCTCTTCCAAAAGTCCAACTTGAATACCAACTGATTCTTTGCTATTTTAATCTCTGTAATCTGTACGTATGTGGACCTCTTCAATCCTTTAATGAAAATCTATTGGTGCATTTTCAAATCTACATTTAATGTCACTATTTTCTTTTGCTCAATTCCTTCAGCTATTAAAATTCTTTACTTTTAAAAATTTTATGCCAATTATTAAAGCTCAGCATTTGACTTTTTAAAAATTACTTCATTCTGTTGGTATGTGGTATGTTTCTGAATTGCTTTTACACACTTTTAAGTTTCCTGATTTGCCTTCAAAATATATTGAACTGTTGACCTCAGTGCTTAAAGATTGTCATCGTTTTAGGGCTGGTCACTGGCTTCTTGCTTTGTTCATTGGGGAGGTCCTGATTGTGCGTCTGTTGTTTCTTGTGGATGTATATACGGATTTACACTGAAGGATGATGTATTTATTCCAGTCTTAACTATCTGGATTCTTTCGGTTTTCCCAGGGTATGTTGACTTAGATCGGTCTTGCATTTGCCTATTAAAACTACATTTGACCAATGCCTGCTTTTCAGCACTAGATGGCGCTTTATCAACAGATTTGGGTAAGTTCTCATGAATTTTCAGCACTTCCCTTATATTAAGTTTTAAAGTACCTGTGTGAAAAGACTGGCTATGATTTTGTGCAAAGATCTATAAACTCTGCCTACAACATGGTGTAGCTGTTTAACAGCCACTCTCATTTGGCATAGGTTGGCTGAGGTAAAGAAGAGCTTGATGAACTGCATTTGTTAATCCCACCTACCCTATTTGACTCTGGATGCTCTCAGAATTTTGTTCCCTAGCACACAAAATTCCCACATTTTGAGGCATTAACCGCTTTCCTGTGAAGAAAGCCAAGATGGTGGGGAGCCTGTCTGCCTGCCAAAATCACACTTTTATCCAATGTAAAATCGGTGTGAGTAAAGAACTTTCTGTCCACTATGCTTTGCAAATAGAAGTAACATTCTCTTACCATCTGCTCAAAGTTGGTCATGTCACAGTGTTAAGACTTCAGTTCCATAATATTACTTGTGACAAGAGTGGTGGTGGATGTTTGTTGCTGGTTTTGTGTAGGTGAGGAGGGATAGTGAAACCAGATTGCTTTTTCTCTGAGATTTTGTTAAATCATCTTATTCTTAATGGCACATTTCATCTTTTTATTCACATTTGCCCAGGTGTTTCAATTATTGTGAGTCTTGGGTTTAACCTTCACACTAAAGATATGTCATTTACACAGCACCATTACAAGACATCAGTATTATGAATATGGCTTACCATTATCAGTGAGTTTTATAAGTTCATGTATTTATTACAAATTAGCATCCTTTTCTTTCAGGTTGAAGAATTTACTGTAACATTTTACTTTTTTTAATGAATAATGAGTTGAAGTTGTCAAGAATTTCTGTGGCTCTATTTCTATTTTCAGTTTTATTTTTTTCATGTTGAAGATCTGTTCTTACTCTCATCCAAATTTTTTAATTTAGGAATTATCCCAGATGCTCTTCTCTTCTTATTTTGTCATTCAACTCTTTCATGGTTAATTCACATTAATTATCATTTTTCTTCTGGTTGCTAACTTTACAGTATTAATATTTTTCTAGGTGATTCATTTTTACATATTAAAATTATAGATGCACAACATGTTGCAAACACAGTACCATTTCCACATCAACTCATCCTATTTTCCCACATGATGACATTTCCCTTAAAAGTAGTATATTATCTCAAAATAAGCACATTGATATTGGGAGAAATGTGCATACTTACATGCCATCTTATCACATGCACATTATCAAAATTCTATCATTAGAAAGACACACTTCTATTATTTATTTATCTGTTGGAGTCTCACTCTTGTTGCCCAGGCTGGAGTGCAGTGGCACGCTGAGGGCCACTGCAGCCCTGACCTGCTGGGCTCAGGCGATCCTTCCACCTCAACCTTTCAAGTAGCTGGAAAATACAGACACACACCACCATGCCCAGCTAGTTTTTGTGATTTATTGTAGAGACAAGGTCTCACCAAGTGGCCCACATTGGTGTTGAGCCCCCAGGCTCAGGCAATCCTCTTGCCTTCGCCTTCCACAGTGCTGGGATTACAGGCTGAGCCACCATGCCCAGCCACATCTATTATAATTACACCCTAAAGAATACCATCCCTAACAAGTGAATATATTCCAGTGTAATTTCATCCTTTTAAGAAATACAGATAAAAGAAATTATGCAGTATATGACAGTATATGACAACTTAAGACTGGTGTTTCTTCATTCAGTGTAATATCCCTGAGAATCATCTAAGTTTTCTTGTATACTAATAGTTTACCCCAATTTATTTGTATAGTATTACATGGTATGTACATGCTACAGATTTATTTAATCATTCAGGTGTTGAATGACATCTGAGTGGTTTCCAGTTTCTGCTTACTACAAATAAAACCACTCTGAAAATTCAAGTACAGAATTGGTCTATAAATAAATTTCTATTTCTGTGGAATAAGAGCCCATGACAGAAATAGTTAAATCTAACTGTGTTAAGTTTTAAAAGAAATTGCCAAAATACATTCCAAAGTAGCTATACAGTTTTAAACTCTTACCAGCAACGGATAAAGGTTCAATTTTCCCCTAATGCTCCTCAGCATTTGGAATGATCATTTAAATCTATTTCAGCTCCTATAGAAAGTTTAAGTGATATCTCAGCATGGTATTAATCTGTATTATGTTCTTATTGATATTTGTAAAATATCATTAGTATAAACTTTTATGACTTTTGTTCATCTAATCAATACCTTTAGATTTTTAATTCTTTTATGAATTACTTATATATTCTAGCCCTAACTCTAATGCCAGATATGGAGCTTCCAAATATTTTGTACAAGTTTGTAGTTTTTATTTTCTTACTATTCATGGGGTACAATGCAGAGTACAAGTAATAAAATTCAATTAATTTTCACTATGAATTGTCATTTTCATGTTATACATGACAACATATCTACAATCGCTAAGACAAACAGGTTGTTCTCCAATAATTGGTCTAAACTATTTTAGTTCTAAAATTTACATTTAAATTCATCATGCAGTTTTATTTAGTTTAGGTAAAATGTGAGTTCTAGGTCAATATACACATTACAAATATCCAATTGTACTCAAATCATTTCATGAAAGATAGATTTTCATTAATTTTCATTTGTTTGTTAAAAATCATCTGTGAATACTACTGCAGATCAATCTTTTGTTTCTCTATACTGTTTCTCACATCTACCTTTCCCTCAGCAAAACCTTGCAAGCATGATTATGGGAAGCCCATTTTGTCTTGAAATTAAATAGATTCCACCCAATGAAAACATACTTTTCAAAACAGTGCAAGCCATACTAATCCCATTATCTTTCCATATATTTTAGACAGACCATGCCCAAACCTAGAAATAATATTGCAGGGATTTGGATAGGAATTTCATTAAGTATGTATCTAAATGGGGATAACTGACACTTTAACTATACTTAGTTTTCAATTCAATAAACATGGAATGTCTCCTCATGTATTTTAATTTTTTCTTTCATCAAAATTGTGTAATATCAAGCATATAAGTTCAACAAATATTTATTAGATTTACATTTATCACTTTTGCTTTATTTTTTTTACTCAAAATTGTTGGATAACCAATTTCCTTACCTATTAATCTAGCAAAATTAAAACTATATCCATCAAACCATGACAATCAATTCCCAACTTCACCCAAACCTTGGCAAGCAAAATTAAGCCTTCTGTCTGTATAACTATGACAGCTGTAGGTAATGGTGAAAAAATCATTTGTCTTTTAGTGATTTGACTTACCTTAGCATTATGCTCTCGGTATATCCATGTAACATGTGTCACAATTTCCTTGTTTTAAACATGAATTATAATTCTTTAATAAGTATATGCCACATTTTGTTTATCTGTTCATTCAATGAAGGATAATTGGGTGGCTTCCAATGTTGAGTATAGTAAATAAAGCTGCTGTGGAGATCGTACAACTATTATTTAGATAACCTGCTTTCAATTCTTCTGGTTTATACCAACAAGTGGAAATGATACATGATAGGAAAATTCCATACTCAAGTTTATGACTTACTACAATAATGTTTTTGTAGAGGCGGTGCCATTTTGCTGAACCACTAACAGTGCAAACAGGTTAAATATTCTCCAAATAATCACCAACATTTGTTTTTTAACGTGAGACAGTCATTGATGACATTCATTTGCATGTTGATAATCTTATTTGTACATTTTCTTTGGATAAAAGTATATACAAATCTTCTGCTTATTTTCTAGGGCATTGTTCTTTATATAACCTTGACATCAGCTTTTTATTAGATATAAGATTTGTAAATACTTTCTACCATTCTGCAGGTTACATGTTTTGTTTTTTCTTCTTTTTTTTTTTCTCTTCTTCTCTTTTTTCTTTTTTTTTTTTTGAGTTGGAGTCTCACTTTGTCGCCCAGACTGGAGTGCAGTAGCTGCTCCTAGCCACAGCCTCGACCTGCTGGGCTCCGGTGATCCTTCCGTCTCAGCCTTCCAAGTAGCTGGAACTACAGGCGCGCACTACCTCACCCGGCTAGTTTTTTGATTTATTGTAGTGATGAGGTCTCACCAAGTTGCCCAGGTGGGTCTCGAACCCACAGGTTCAGGCAATTCACTCACCTCAGCCTCCCAAGGCGCGGGATTACAGGCTGAGCCACCAAGCCCAGATAGGTTACATGTTTTGTTTCATGAAAGTCTGAGTTTAATTTATTAAATATTGTTTAGAGCACTTTTAGAGTCACAGAAAAAATTAGCAAAATACAGAATTCCCAAAGACCTGCTATAGTCTCCACACATAACCTCTTCCACTATCAAGTTGCTGTAAGCAGTGATACATGTTACTTGTTACAATCAATGAATCTATTACATTATTGCTTAATATCCATAGATTGAATTAATTTACTAGTGTAAAACAGTAGCCTTTATACATTGGATTAATTCACTTTGTAATATGCACTAAAGTTAACTGTCTTCATTTTTACCACGAATATTACAGTAGTATTTGTAGTAAATGGATAGCACCACATTATATCTATTAATCCATACTCATATTGAAGGACATCTGGTTTGCTTCCATGTCTTGAAGACTATAAAGTAATAATGAACATTGGGGTGCTGATTTTTTGTATGCAAATAAGTTTCCAATCCACTTGGGTAAATATTGGACAAGATAAATGTCATACATTAAAAATATGTTCAGAGTTGAAACAAAGTGCCAAACTGACTTTTAAAATGTTTGCACCATTTGGGGAGTGATAAAGTAATTAGAAATGTTTTAATATCAATTTCAACTTTTTCATCAATGATGTATGCAAAGGGATTTCCTATTTAACTTTGTATCCTACAACTTGTGGTAAGCACTTAGTTGTTCCAAGAGTAATTTTGTTGACACCTTGTGAATTTGTACACAGATAATCATGCCAACTAAAACAAGTTTTAATAAATTCTTTAACAAACAGTATATGTTTGATTTCCTTTCTTGTGTTTCATTACAATTACTAGGACTACTATTAAGATGTTTAATGGTGAGACATGGCATCTTTGTCTTGTTTTTGAATTTAGAAGCAATGCTTCAATGTTCATATCACTAAGTATAATATTAGCTATAGACTGTAGATGTTCCTTACAAAATTCAGAAAGCTCTATTTTTAATTTGCTATTTTTAGTCATAAATGTGTGTTGCATTTTGTCAAATGTTTTTTCTGTATCTGTAAATATATGGTATTTCTTCCTTAGCCTATGGTTGGTTCCATGTTTTTGCTATTGTGTAGAGCTGCAATAAAAATACGTGTACAGGTATCTTTTTTGTGGAATGATTTGAGTTCTTCCGGGTATATTCCCAATAGGAGAATTGCTGGGTCATATGGAAGATCAATTTCTAGTTCTTTCAGAAATCGCCACACTGTCTTCCAAAGAGGTTGCACGAGTCTGCATTCCCACCAGCAGTATAGAAGCATTCCTTTGTCTCCACATCCTCATCAGCACCTGTTGTTTGTTTTATTAATGATGGCCATTCGTCCAGGGGTTAGGTGGTATCTCAATGTGGCTTTGATTTACATTTCTCTGGTGATTAATGAGGCTGAGCACTTTTTCATGTGTCTGTTGGCTTGGTGATGACTTTCTTGAATCCATATTCATAAGAGATAATGTTCTTTGATTTACATTACTTATAATGTCATTGTGTGGTTTTACTACTAGTCTAATGATGGTTTCATAGAATTAGTTAATAAATATTCCTTTTGCATCTATCTTCAGGAAGAGATTGTAGAAAATTTGTATAATTTATTGAAATATTTGGTAGAACCCACAAGAGAACACATCATGAACTTGTGCTGTTATTGAAGGACATTAATTATTGAGCTGCTTAGATAGATATAAACATTGTCAAATTTTTATTTAAGGATTTTCACATGCATATTAACAATTGACATTATTCTATACTTTTTCGTTTTTCGTAACATTCTTTCCTTAGTTTTGGTATAATGGTAGCACTAATCTTATGAGGTTTAAAGTGTAATTATTTTGTGTTTTCTGAAAACGCCATGTAAAATTTGCATCAATTCGTTAATTATTTGGCAGAATTTTCCAATAAAACAAAATGGGCATGGACATTAATTTTTCAAGAATGATTAAATTATTAACAATTTCCTTAACAGGTATTGGACAACTTAAATTTCCTTTTTCAAGATTGCCAGCGTAGTTGGTAGTCTTTAAAACATAAGACCATGTCATCTAACAAGTTTAATACACACACAATAAGTTATTCATGGTTTTTACTTATATCCCTTTAAAATTTTGGTTTATAGTGACATTCTGTTACACTTGTATTGATTTGGGCATTTAAAAAATTCTTAACATGTCTATTTCATTTCATTTTTGTTTTTTGAGTTGGAATCTCACTCTATCGTCCAGGCTGGAGTACAGTGGCATGCTCATGGCCAACACAGCCTCAGCCTGCTAGGATCAGGGGATCCTTCTGCCTCAGCCTTACAAGTAGCTGAAACTACAAAAACACCACAATGCACGCTACCTTTAAAATTTATTGCAGAGATGAAGTCTCACCAAGTTGCCCAGGCTAGTCTCAAATACTTGGGGGCTCAGGCAATCCTCTTGCCTCCGCCACCCAACGTGCTGGGATTACAGGCATGAGTCAACATTCCAGATGTCTTTTTTTTTTTTTTAATAAACTGTTTATGGGTTACGTTTCTCTGATGCTTCCTCATTTAGTTTCATCAATTAATTCTCTTAGTTTTATTATTCCCTTCTATCTTTAGGTTTTACTGGCTCTTCACTTTCCAGTTTCCTTTTATTTCATTTTATTTTTTTAAATTTTGGTGTACAATTCAGGTATACAAATATAATTTAGGTATACAAATATTCATCGTGCAGGTAAACTTGTTGATGAGGTGTTCCCCACTCCCAGTTTCTTAAGAAGATTTTTTTTTGTTTATAGAGACTTTTCTTGTTTTCTGACATTCAGTGATGTGTAACTCCACAATAAAAAGAGGGGTGTTACGTTTTCCACCATCATTTATTGACGCATTACTTCTCTGTCAGTTGTTGCTTTATATATTTTGGAGCTCTGTTATTTTAGCATAATCGTTAATATTATCTACTCATGGTTAATTAATTTATCATTATGTATTAGCCCTCACCATACTGTTTGTGTAAACTGTACTTTATTAATATTTGCAATGTTTAACTTTTTGCATCTTTTTCTTCCAACCTAAGTATTTCACATTTTTGAAGTAAAATATATGGTCAGGCTTATTAAATCTTTCACTTTGTATTTAAATTGATGTATGGAAACCATGTACATTCAATGTAATTGTTGATATGTTAGCATTTAGTTCTACTATTTATACCTTGTATTCAATTGGATCGCTGTGTTTTTCATTTTTTTCTTTCCTGCCTTTCAGATACTTGAATGTATTTTAGGATTTTATTTTGATTTCATTAAGATTTGATATGTATTTTAGTATTAAAATATTTTAAATTAAATTTTAGTAGGTACAGGAACTATACATACATAATTTTTCACAATCTATTGCAACTGACATTTCACCAATGAGGGGAGTGTAGAAAATACACGTCTCTTTTCTCAACTCTGCCTGTAAGTGTCTTATTTTCCCTATATATAGTGAGAACCACATGACAGTGTTATTTTTGCCTTAAGATTAAACATAATTTGGAAAATGTAAGATGTCTCTTAAATTTTCAGTATTTCATCACCTTCTGTTGTTCTTTTATCCTTCCTGGTATTCCAAGATATTTAACCATTTTATTTCAGTTTGAAAAATTTTATCCATTCTTATAGCTCTGGTAACTTCAAATTTTGCTGAGTTCACTTATTTGGAAAATGTGGTTACTTCTTCCTCTTTCCTAAGTATATAATTTCATCTGTTCTATAAGTATGCATTGACAGTCCTTTGTTATAACTTTCAAAATGTGCCACCTCATCTGTGGTTTCTAATAACAAATACATTGTTGACTTGCATTGTTATAAACTGGCTCCTTGCAATATTGCCTTTTGTTCACAGTGGTTTCACCATGATGTGTCTCAGCATAGGCTTTTGGTATTCTGGGTTACTCAACTTTATAAATCTGTAGATTTTTATATTATTCAAAATTTCAAACATTTTCAGCCATTATTTTGTGAAATACATTACAAGCTTACCTTCTTTCTTCCTCCCATCTGTAACCACAATAACATGAATGTTGAACCTTTGTTTTTATTCCAAAGATCCTTGAGGCTTTGTACATGATTTTAGTCTGTTTGCTCTGTTCTTCATTTTAAATAATTTGTTGTTCTATCTTTAATCTTATTTTTTTTTATCATCTTTCTACTCTCAAGCACGTTAAGATATTCCATTTACTTCTTTCAGTGTTAAAGTATACATTTGGTTCTTCATGTCCTATTTATTTGCTGAATTACTGTGATGTTTTGTTTCAATTGTGTTTGCAATTGTTTAAGCATATTTATGAGGGATGCTTTGAAATCCTCAGTTAATTCCAACATCTGCATCTTCTGATTCAAATTGAAATTTAACAGATTCTTGAAAGGATGAGTGATCTTTTGTTCAGTGCAACACATTTTGGGCATATGGGACTTTGAATCTTTACTTAAATCTTCTCTTTATGAAAACCTCCTCGAACAAAAGTCTGATAAGGGAATGATATTCTGCCTCCTTAGTAACAGCTGGGGGTAAAAATACGGCTTCACTCCACTTGGACTTGACACTACAAAGTGGAGGAGAACCTCATTACAGCTGGTCATATGTAGATGAGAGGGGACAGCAAACATCATTGATGCTTTTCACCTAATGGCTTCAAATGACATCAGGATGTGCGATTGTATGATGCCTTATTATAACTGAATTGTTGTGATTCTGCTTCGCACTTCTTCTCCTCTAACACAACACATAAGGATATGGAAGTGCTGAGTCTGTATGTAAATCCAAATCCCTACAAAGGCACTTATTAAACCATTGTGGAACTTCTTATTACCATTGTGCAGTGATAAAAGTTTTGGGTCTATAATAAGCTTCCTCTTATTGCATTCTAATGTGTATTGAAGACAAAGAGAGACCACTTATAGCTTGGCAAAGGTGGACACTTGCAATATCTGCTTAACCATTACTAACAGGGTTGTGGATTGACTAAGATATTTTACCATGGTATTTGGCCAAGTAGAGTATTATTTTCTAAAAGCTGACTTTCTGTCAGTCATCAAATGCACTATAGGATAAGGAAAGCGCCTTTTGTTTTTATTTTTACTTTGGAGGGGAAGGAGCCTGTGCCCATTGCCCCTCTATTTCTCAGCATCTCCAACAATTATCCATATATATATATTGGGCAAAAGAAAATTTCAGGGCATTCACCACTAGGTTATTTCTTGGTGGCCAATCGGAATTCATTTCTTCTTAGACTTCTTATATTCATTTTATATGTAAAGTCCAGATGGCTTAATTGTATTTAATAAGATTCATCTATTCTTGGATAAATAAGCACCTATTCCAATAACTTGAACCAGAATTACTATACCATGTAAATTAGTGTATTTATTTATGATTACATCTAGGTCTATCCTTTTATTACTATGTGTCTATTCTTTTTTTAAATGCCACTTTTCCTTTTTTATGCCTTCAAATTATTCAAGTGCTTTTTAGTATTTCAATTTAAGATTTACTATATCTAATATATTTTGAGATATTGTTCTAAGGATAATATACATACATGATATTTCCTGTGTCCTAAAGATTCATATATTACTATTTGAATTGAAATATATATATAGGTTCCATTACCACATGTCCTGTCAGGAGCTGTTCCAATGTCTGTAATTTGGTCAAACTCTTAGGCCACAAATAAGCCTGTCACAGTTTTAGAAATTCTTGCAGATGACAGAAAAATCATAGGCCAGAGACAAAAAAACTTATAACTCAGGAGAAAATAAGTAGCATGAACGTCTTCATAACAAGTTCATGAGTAATTTGAATGGGTGTATCAAGCCATGTGTTTTTCAGTTTAATGAAT
Source organism: Carlito syrichta (assembly GCF_000164805.1). Taxonomy (NCBI): domain Eukaryota; kingdom Metazoa; phylum Chordata; class Mammalia; order Primates; family Tarsiidae; genus Carlito; species Carlito syrichta. Next base: position 112,195 of record NW_007255975.1, on the reverse strand, counting down.
TCCACTTCATACACTTATAGTTTCTTCTCAGCTGAGAAATTTAAAATTCTTTCAGAGAACAATGGTATGTTTCCTTTAGACGATATTATTCATACTCAGTTGTGAATGAGGTCATAAATTGGGTTGAATTATATAAAAACTAGGGCGATCCCATTTTCAAGATATGGCTTTAAGACTGTACCCATCACCAGATCTCAGGGACGTTTTTATTCATAGGACATTAGACTAAACACAAGATGTTTTTCCAGGAATTTAAGCACCTTGCTATCACATAAATCAGCATGACTGAAGCCACTGTTGGGAAAAAGCAACAAAACAATAAGAAAAAATAATAGGGATTCTATGCACACAAAGCCCATATGCAGTTTCCATTTAAAAAGATGACTTTTTTCTCTTCTGCACTTCAATGTTTGTGCCAGCACAACCATGCAATGCCACAACAGCACCTACACCCAAAGCAAAGATGAGAGTTCAACAAAATTCTCCCATACTCTCCAGAGTACAGATGGTCCTTTTCCGAGTTGAATGAACAATAAGTTAGGATTTTTGCCAGAGTTTATGCTCTCTATACTCAGTTATAACTAACTACTTCAAATGCTCTCAGAACAAATCTAGAAGATAAAGAATGAACAAAACTCATTAAAGCAGCCCCTATATAAGTCATTCTTCAAAACAACAATTTGCTTCCACAGTATGCAAATCACTGGCAAATTTTTAGACATGTTTTACCTTTTTAGTATAGCATGGTAAGATGAAATATCTGAGAGCTAATATGTTTGGTTTCAAAATATTTTAACACATAACACTATAGTATAAAACTTTTCATCCTACCGCATTTACAAGCACATATAATAATGTCTGAAAAGCACGAAAGAAGATGGGAATCTATGCTTTATTCTTTTTTTTTCCCCCCGAGTCGGAGTCTCACTCTTTATTGCCCAGGCTGGAGTGCAGTGGCACGCTCGTGGCCACCGCAGCCTCGACCTGCTGGGCATAGACGATCATTCCGCCTCAGCCTTACAAGCAGTTGGAACTACAGACACACACCACCACGCCCAACTAGTTTTTTGTGATTTATTGTAGAGACGAGGTCTCCCCAAGTTGCCCAGGCTGGTCTTGAACCCACGGTCTCAGGCAATCCACCTGCCTTGGCCTCCCAAAGTGCTGGGGTTACAGGCTGAACCACCACACCCGGCTTAAGTTTTAAAAAAAAACAAAAAAGAAAAACTTATTCTTAAACTAACCATATTTTTCCAATAATTTAAAAATTAAGCAAGGTATTTGCTATAATTTTAACAAAATACTATGAAGTTATGAAACATACCATTATTTTCTACTTACCTATATTTGTGTCCACTCACATACCAAGGAACAGAAGGTGAACTTATAGATACGCTGAAATGACTAAATTTTAACTTTAAAATGGTTAAGGTAAAGTTAAGATCTCCCATACATACATTCAAAAACTAATTCCTGTTCCTCAATGTTCAACATGTCATTCAACATTCACATCTGTGCACTCAAAAACAAGTCTGTTAATAACTTTTAAATAAGTGTGTGTAAATATTATTCTGTAACTTAATCTATAATTAAACAGTGTACTTCAAGTCTCTTCAAGTCAATGTAGGTAAACCTAATTCCTGGATAAAATTAATTTTTTAAACTCAAGCGGAATAGTATTGCATATGAAAACTTGTAAATCTGTTGGCAAATATTTAAATTTTCCTATAACTGCACATAAAATTTCTATGTCATAATAAACTTTGTATATGTTACCCACATACTATAAATTACTCCATAAAGTATTTATGAAAATTTAGATTCATAGCAGTGTGATTTATCAAAGTTATGTTTTCACATTCTTATTTTGTTGGATTTAATTTAAACTTCAGTGGTTAGTAGAATTGGAAATATTTTCCTAATTATTATTTATTATATTTAAATGTTTAAACTAATGTTTTAAAATCAATTATCCATGTTTATACTGAATTATGTATTTTCTACTCATTCATATTTTAAAATAAATTGTCAACAATAAAATTTCATATCTTACAAAATATATATCTCCAAATTTATGTATCCCTGTTACTTTATCATCTTTTAGGCGCAACATAACTTTTAAATTTTAAAATGTATCAAGAAAGTCAATGTAGTTTATGGTTTTTGAATCTTGGTTAATAAACTAGTCGCTGACCATAAAATCATAAACATTTGGTTTTAAGATCAAATTTTCTCTTTTGGGTTTTTACTCTATACGAAATATTATCAATTTATAATGAAAAGTTAAAAAAAATAGTTTTATAATCTTCCTACATGTAGAAACACCGTCAGCAACACCATTTGTCAATAGGATACATAGTGTAACCTATAATATAATCTATTTCTATACTGTATTCTGTATCACTGGTATATGTGTCTCTATACAAATAAGAGACATAATGTAATAAACATTGCAAAATTGAAGGTATAATATAGTAGGATTAACACCCTCACACACACCATTTTCTACAAACTTATCCTGTACTTTGTCATTTTCTTGGACATCTGTCATTCTTTGTACTTTAGTAAACTGCTGGGCTCAGGTGATCCTTCTGCCTCAGGCATCCAAGTACCTGGAATCACAAGCACGCACCGCCATGCCTTGCTAATTTTTAAAATTTATTTTAGGGATGAGGTCTCGCTGAGTTGTCCAGGCTGGTCTCAAACTCCTGAACTCAGGCAATTCTCCAAAGTGTACAGGCGTGAGTCACCATGCCCAGCACAAAATACAAGACTTAATTGAGAAGTTACTAAGTGGCAGGTACTATTGCAAGTGTATTACATAATTACTAATTTAATGCTTATGTCACAGTTACACATGATTTTATTATAAAAGGTTAACAGTGGTGTAACTTATATACCATATATAATTGACCTGTATGAATACACTAGTCGGTGGTTTCAAGCAAATTGAGAAACCACCGAAATTTTTTCATAATATTTTTATCATCACAAAAATAACCCAGTTAATATTTAGTAGTCACAACATATTTTTAATTTTAATTTTAAATTTTGTTTTTTTTTTAGTTGAAGTCTCACTCTATCACCCAGGTTGGAGTAAAGTGGCAGGCTCACAGACACCACAGCCTCGAACTGCTGGGCTCAGGCAAGCCTTCCACCTCAGCTTTCCAAGTAGCTGGAACTACAGGCGTTTGCTACCATGCCCGGGTAATTTTTTTTAAAATTACTTGTAGAGACGAGGTCTTACCAAATTGCCCAGGCTGGTCTCCAACCACTGAGCTCAGGCAATCTTCTCATCTTGGTCTCCCAAAGTACTGGGATTACAGGCTTGAGCCACCGCGCCCAGCCATCACCACATATTTTTAAACAACCCAGCCATAAGCAATTACTGATATTTTTGTCACTCCACATATTAATCTATTCTGGTCATTTCACATAAGGGGAATTATACAAGATGTGGTGTTTTCTTAGTGGTTTCTTTCACTTTACGTGATGTTTACAAGGTTCATCCGTGATATAATTTATCAGTGTTTCAATCATTTTTATTGCTAAATATTACATAGCATAAGTTCATTTATCCACTCCTTTGCTTATTTACTTATCTGCTGATGTGCATTTGGGTCTTGTCCACACTTTGGCTACTATTAAAAATGTTGTTATATACATTTCTCTTTAAAGATCTGTGTGAACATTATATATTCAATTCTTTTAGGTATATACCTAGGCTCAGAATTATAATGACACTTGGTAACTATGTGTTCTAGTTTGAGAAACAGACTGTTTTCCACATAAATTGCATCACTCAATTTCAATTGAAATTCTAACCAGCAGTTTAGTAAAGTAACAATTGCCCAAAATCATTGCCAAAAACAAAGGCATTTTTGAGATTATACTCATCCTAGTGAGTGTAAAGTTGTATCCTTCTGTAACTTTTAAGTTACATTTTCTTGATAGCTAATGACATATATTATTTTGTCATGCACTTATAGGTCATTTCTATGCCTTATTTGGAGAAATAGATGGATAGATCCATTGACCATTTCATCATTGGGTTTTAACTGCCTTTTAATTGTGGGAATATCATTATATATATTAAAGAATATGATTAGCAAATGACTTCTCCCAATTTGTGGTTGGTATTTTCATTTCCTACATGGTGTGTGGTGAAACAGAAAATATTATAAACATGGCAATGTATAATTTACTATTTTTCATTAGCTAGTTTTGCTTTTCTTGTAGTATTTAAGTACTGCATAAACCACAGTCATGAATATATATATATATGTATATATATATCTATGTTATCCTCTAAGAGTTTTACTACCTACGTTTTAGGTATTTGAATCATTTTTATGTAAGATTTGAGGTAAAGATGCAAGAACTTTCTTATGCATGCAGTTATCCATTGTTTTAGAATAGCTGCTCAAAAGACTATTCCCTTCTGCATTGAACTTTTTTACAATTGTTCAAAATCAATTGACCATTGGATTTGACTCTTGGATTTGCCTGTGAAATTATGATCAGATTATTACTGCAAATAAAACACCTGGAATTTCAATTAAACCTGCAATGAATCTACATATCAATTGGGGATTACTGCCATCTTAAAACTAGTAATAATTTTTAGTTTATAATCCATGAAAATGAGATCTTTTGATTTATTTAAATGTTCCTCAATTCTTTCAGTAAATATTTTGTGGTATTCAGAGTATATGTTGAATTTCACTTTACTTCACAGTATTTTGTCTGAATGTTATTATAAATAAAAATGTTTTGGCCTGCTCCACCCCCGCAGCCCCATGAGTCCCCAGAGCCCCAGGTGGTGAATACTTATTCTGCTAAGAAGTAGTAAAATACTTCATGAGTAAAAAGCATGCCTCCCAAGTTCAAGTGCCACCTAAATGACGATGACGTCACTGGCACTGTGAAACGTGTAAGGAGAAATCTTTTGGAAGATGATTCAGATGAAGAAGAGGACTTTTTTCAAAGAGAACCATCAGGACCAAGATTTGTACCTAGCAATGATAAAATTAAGCATATTCAGAATCAGGTGAAGTTATTGCTATCATGAAAGAGAATATTACAAAGGTAATTGAGAGAGGGGAGAGACTAGATGAACTACAGGACAAATCAGAAAGCTTGTCGGATAATGCAACTGCTTTTAGCAATAGATCCAAACAATTTTGAAGGCAAACGTGGTGCCAAATAAAAGCTGTCATGGCATTGGCTGCTGGTATCCTCTTGCTAGTGATTAACAACATGTTCAGAGCAACAAAGAATTTGAGTCTCAACCAGACACAGTGGCTCACGCCTATAATCCCAGCACTTTGGGAGGCCCAGTTCTTAATAGTTGTGAAATACCATACTTGATTTGATGACAGAGATCTTCATTAAACAAGATCTGGGACAATAATAGTAAAAGATTGCTGCATAATTTAAATGAAATCTATGTATATAACTTTTAAAACTTCTTTTTCAAGAAACTAATAGGCAAGTATCATTTCAAATTGGAGCACTGAGAACGTCCAATTATCTTCTTCCTTTCTAATAAAATGTGCTTTTAATAATTACATTTAAGGTGAAGATAACCAGCCTCTATTTTACCATATTCCAAGGATCTAATTTGAAACTCTATACTTGCCAGTTTATTGTTTGTATATATAGTTAAATACTGGTGGTGATATTTGATACTAGTATTTTAATGGCATACGGTCTTGCATTGTTGTGTTAATTTGCAGGTCAAGCTGGGGGTCAGGAAGCCTATGTGGAGTATCAAGTCATGTTGCTGAAAGAGATGCATAACCATTTTGTTAATATTTGCAAAAACATTATTTTTTTCATATTGCAGTTGTTTTGGAAGCAGTTTCTACATGTTTATGGTGTAGCTAAATGTTGTAAATGTTGTTGCCTTCAGCTATAACTAAACTAAAAACATTTCAGTACACCTAATTTTGACTGTATAAGAGAATGTGTAGTAATTTTTTTTGGCATATGGATTATGGAAATAGGAAATTTAAACTGTGAAAAACATAGTATGGCACTGGAGATAATAAAAGTATTGAAGAATGTCAAAAAAAGTTTCAATAATTTCACTTCTGAATTATACTTTAATGATACATAAGACAACTGATTCTTGGAGTGTGATCTCAAATCACATAAACTTGCTGAATAATCTTAATGTTTTGTGGATTTACTGGAGTTTTCTATGTATAAAACCACGCCATGTACAAATAGTTTTATTTATTATAAAAGTTTTTATTTTATTTTCTTATACAACTGCTTTTGTAAAACCTCCAGTACACTGTTGAAAACAGTTGGCAAGAATGTCATCCTGTCCTTGTTCCTAAATTTACAGGTAAAGCATTCTTTAAAAACTAAGCATAACATTAGTTATGAGTTTTTAAATATGCCCTTTACCATGGTAAAGTTTGTTTTTTAGTTTATCAAATGCTCTTTGACCATCAATTGAGATAATCATGTTGCTTTTGTATTTCAGTCTACTGAGATGATGTATTACACGAAGAGGCTGAACTAGCTTACATTCTCACCAAGTATAGAAGCATCCCCTTTTCTCCACAGCCATGCTAGCATCTCTGGATTTTGACTTTTTAATGATAGCTATCATTGTCTGGTATGAGGTGGTCATCTCACTGTATTTTGATTTGTATTTCTCAGATGATTAGTGAGATTGAACATTTTTCCATGTGTTTGTTAGTTGTTTGTATGTCTTCATTTGAGAAGTGTCCATTCACGTCCTTTGCCCAGTTTTTAATGGGGTTGTTTGTTTTTCCTTTCATTTGAGTTCCTTGTAGATCCTGGACGTCAGATGCATAGCTTGCAAATATTTTTTCTCATTCAATGGGTTCTCTCATTACTCTCTTGAAGGTTTCTTTTGCTGTGCAAAAACTTTTCAGTTTGATAAGGTCCACCTGTCAAACTTAGCTACTGTTGCATTTGCTTTTGAGGACTTGACCGTGAATTCGTTGCTTACTGTGATGTCAAGGAGGGTGTTTGCTAAGTTTTCTTCTATGATTCTTAATAGTTTGAGTTTTTACATTTAAGTTCTTGATCCATTTCAAGTTAATTTTTGTATACACTGATAGGTAAGGGTCCAGTTTCATTCTTCTGCATGTGGCTAATTTTCCCAGCACTGTTTGCTAAATATGGTCTCCTTTCCTTAATGCATGTCTTTGATGGCTTTGTAAAAGATGAGTTGGTTGAGGGACTGTGGTCTTATTTCTAGATTCTCCTTCCTATTCCATTGGTCTATGTGCCTATTCCCATATGAATGCCATGCTGTCTTGGTTACTGTAGTTTTCTGATAAAGTTTAAAGTCTGGAAGTGTGATGTTTCCAGCTTTGGTCCTTTTGCTGAGGATTGCTTTAGCTATTCAGGCTCTTTTTTGCTTCCATTATGAATTTCTGTATTGTCTTTTCTAGGTCTGTAAAAAGTGATGTTGGCTATTTGAAAGCAATTGCACTGAATCTGTAGATTGCCTTGGGTATGATGGATATACTCATGGACTGGAAGAATCAATCAATTGTTTTTCCATTTGTTTGAATGATTCTTGATTTATTTGAGCAGTGTTTTGTAGCTCTCATTATAAAGGTCTTTCACTTCTTTGGTTAGGTGAATGCCAAGGTATTTAATTTTGTGGTTGCTATTGTGAATGGAATTGTTCTTTGTTTCTTAGTCTGCTTGTTGACATACAGAAATGCAACTGCATTTTGTGTGTTGATTTGTATCCTGAGACTTTATTGAAGTCATTTATCAGTGCAAGGAGGTTTCTGACAGACTCTAAAGTTTTTTAGATACAGAATCATAAAAACTGTATAGAGAGATAATTTAACTTCCGTTTTTCCTACTTTAATACCCTTTATTTCTTTCTCCTGCCTGACTGCTCTGGTTAGGACTTCCAGTACTATGTTGAATAAGCTGACTGCATTAATAGTATCCTTTGCTGTATATAAATTTTTTAGTTTGATGCAGTCCCATTTATGTGTTTTGATGCCTGTGCTTTTGGGGACCTAGCCAGGAAGTCATTGCCCATAACAATGTCATAGAGCTTTTTCTCTGTATTTTCTATTAGTAGTTTTACAGTTTCTAACATTTCAAACTGTAATGCATTTTGAGTTAATCGTTCTATATGCTATGAGGAAATAACCTAATTTCATTATTCTCCATATAGATATCTAATTATCTCAAATCAACTTATTGAAGTGACTATCCTTTTCCAGTTGTGTGTTCTTGCCACTTTTATCAAAAACCAATAGGCTGGAATTCATGTATGTGTGTGTGCATATATGTGCGTTTGTGCATTTTTTTTCCCCCCAAAGTTTATTAGAGAAAGATGAGAGAAAAGACAGGTGACATGTCAGAGCCGGTACAAACAAAAGAAACTGTCTCAGTACAATATGTTTTAAAGTCAGGTACTGTGATGCTTCCAGCTTTTCCCTGTTAGTCAACATTTCTTTGGCTATTTGATGTCTTTTGTAGTTACACACAGATTTTATGATTTTAAAAATGTTTTTGTAAAAACTGACATTGGAATATTGACAGGGAATGCACTGAATTTATATATTTCCTTGGGCAATATAAATTAACAATATATTCAAATCAATGAACCTAATAATATTTCAATTTATTTACCTGATAATATCTTCAATTTATCAATATTGTATACTTTTCAGTGTACAACTCTTTCACCTCCATGCTTAAAATCTTTCCTAAGTATTTTATTTTTATTTTTGGTAAATATTTATAATATTTATATTATATTTATAATATATTTATAATATATATTATATTTATAATATAATATATGTTTATAATATAATATTTATTAATATTTATAATATGATAGGCTTCTTCCCTTTTTTGATAATTTGTTGTTAGTGTATAGAAAATGCCATAGATTTGATTGTTGATTTTGTGTACAGCACTTTACTGAATTCATTTATTAGTTGTATAATTTTTCAGTGGAGTCCTCAGAGATTTGGAAATATAAGATAACATCATCAGATACACAAGATCATTTTTTTCCTATTTGGACGCCTATTTTTCTTTCTCATGTCTAAATATTCTTACTAGGACTACGAGTAGAGGGAAAAGAATCATCATCCTTGTCTTAACCCTGACCTTAGAGAAAAAACCTTAAACGCTTCACTACTAATTATGATTTTCGCTGTGGCCTTGTCATGTGTGGCCTTTATTGTGTTGAGGTGCATTCCTTCTATACCTAATTTGTTTGGTTTATATATAAAAGGATAACAGTTATTTCCCCTTAGTCAAGAATCTTTTCTGCAAGTACTCAGATAATTATGTAGGTTACATTCATTTTCTAATGATATTATCTAATTCACTCATTTATGTATATTTAACCATTCTTACAACAAAAAGGTAAATCCCATATGGTCATGGAGAATGATCTTCTTTACTCTGATGCTGAATTCAGTTTACTAGTATATTCTCGAGGATTTCTGTGCTTATTTTCACCAGGGATATTGGTGTGTAATTCTGTTTACTTCTTGTTTCTTGATCTGCCTTTGCTATCAGGTTAATGTTCGCCTCATAAAATGACATGTGAGTTAGTCTATCTTCACTTCTTCATTTTTTAAATAGAATTCAAAAGTCAATCTATGAATTTCTGTGTTTTCTTTAATGAGAAAATTCTTATTACAGATTCAATCTCTGTAGATATTATTGATCTGTTCATGTTTTATATTTATCATTAATTCTTAACAGGATGAATTTCTAGCAATTTATTCATTTTTTTCTAGGTTACTCAGTTTTAGACAATAATTTTTCATAGTTTTCTCTAATGGCCATTTGGATTTCGGGGTATCAAATGCAATGTCTATTTTATTTCTGCTTTTCTTTTTCTTTTCTTTTTTAAAAGTCCACTCTATTGGTCTTTGTTGTGCTAGCTACAATTGCCATTCAATTCTGTTTATTTTATCAAAATATCAACTCTTAGATTTCTTGGTACATTCTATTATTTTTAAAGTCTTTATTAACTTGTACTATGATATTTGCTATTTCTTGTCTTCTGCTAAGACTGGATTTATATCTTTTTTACTTCCTTGAAGTGTACTATTAAGTTGTTTATTTTAAATATGTATTTGTACACACTGGCATGAATTGCTCAAACTTCTTAGAGCTGTTTCTCTTGCATCTTATAAGTTTTGGAATGGTCTGTTTTCATTTCTGTTTATCAAGATAATTTTTATTTTGAGATGGAGTCTAATTCTGTTGCCCAGGATAGAGTGCAGTGGTACACTCACCGCCACCCCAGCATCGACCTGCTGGGCTCCAGCGATCCTTCCCTCTCAGCCTTCCAGGTAGCCAGAACTACAGACACATGCTACCACACTTGGCTAATTTTTTATTTATTGTAGAGATGAGGTATCGCCAAGTTGTCCGGGCTGGTTTCAAACCCATGGGCTCAGGCAATCCAAAGTGCTGGGCTCCTTGGCCTCCCAAAGTGCTGGGATTATAGACTGAGCCACCGAGCCCAGCTGATCAGGATAATTTTTAATTTCTTCTTTGAACCAGTGAAATTTTCTGAAATTCTATTAATGATTTTGAGTTTCAATACTTGTAGCCAAAACAAATACTCATTAGAATTTTAATCTTTTAAAATTTCTTAAAATTTGTTTTGTGGCTTAACATATGCTGTATCCTAGAGAATGTTCCATGTGCACTTGAGAAAATTGTGTATTTTGTTGTCATTGGATGGAAAGTTGTGTAAATGTGTGTTGTGTACATTTGGTCAAAAGTGTGGTTTAAGTCTCAAGTCTTCTTTTAATTTTTTATCTGAATGTTCTGTTCTTTGCTCAAAGAAGGATACTGGACGTCCCCTACAATTTTTGTATTACAATCTATCTTTCCCTTCTAAGCTCCTAATACTTGTTTTATATACTTATACATATTGGGTAGATATGCATTTATAATATTTATAGTCCATTGAATAGATCCTTTTATCATTATATTATTACCTTGTCACTTTAAAATTTTTGACTTCAATTCTATCTTGTGTGATTATCAATATACCTAACACTTGCTCTCTTTTGGTTTCCATTTGCATAACTTATCATAGTCCATCCCTTCACTTTTAATCTGTGTCCCCCAAATAATGTGTCCTGTAGGCAGCATGTTGATAATACTATTAAAATCCATACATCTACTTTAAGCATTTTGATTAGAGAATTCAACCCATTTACACTTAAAGTAATTAATAATAGATAAATAATTTTTTTGGCTTCTTAAACTAGGGTAAAGAATTTCTACTGTCATTTTGCAATTTATTTTCTGGCTGATTTATAGAGTCTGCTCTTCCTCTCTTACTGTCTTCCCTGTTGATTTGATTATCTTCTGTAGTAGTATACTTCCAATCCTTTTTAAAAAACATTTTGTGTATCTACCAAGAATTCTGCAAAGTTGGTGCTTACAATGAATCTTATCTAAAGCCTCTTATACTTTTGAGAATATTTTAAGCTAATACAATTTAAATGTGATGAATTATATAGATGCTACATTTTACTTCCATGCAGCCCCAAACTTTGTAACCTTGTTGAAAAGTTTTATCATCTTATAACTTGTACAATTTAACAATATATTGTAGCTATGTTTATTTTTCTACTTTAAATTTTATGACAAGTGCATAATTTATTTTCCCACCACTATTACATTATGAGAGTATTCTCAGTTTGGCTGTGTATTTACTTTAACCACTGAGTTTTACGCTTGTTTCTAATTAGTAACATTTTATTGCAGCTTAAAGACTCCCTTTAACTATTCTTATAGGGCAGGTGTAATGATGATAAATTACCACAGCTTTTGCTTGAGAACATTTTATCTCTCCTTCATTTTTGAGATACATTGTTGGATATAGTAGTCATGGATGGTACTTATTTTCTTACAAGGTTTTCAACATATCTTTTCACTACGTTTTGGTTTGAAGTATTTCTGGTAGGAAGTCTGCTCATAGTCTTTTAGTGGTCACTTTGTATGTAACAAGTGCCTTTCCCCTTGCTGCTTTTGAGATTCTCTTTGTCTTTTTATCTATAATTATTTGATTATAATGTTTAGGTGTGTTTTTAAATTCATCCTATTTGATGTTTATTCAGATTCCTGGATCTAAATTTCTATTTCCCCTCCCAGTTGTGTGAAGTTTTCTGCCCTTATTTCTTTGGATTTTTTTGGGGGGGTCTTCTTTCTAACTTCTCCTTCCAATACTCTGATAATGCATAAATTATTCCCCATTGAGGGTGTCCTATAAGTCTGCAGACAATCTTTAATCTTCTTATTTTATCCTCATATTACATGATTTCCAACAACCTATCTACAAGGTCAATAGTCTTTTCTTCCACTTTATCTAGCCTGCTGTTGGCATCATCTATTAACTTTTTGAATTCAGTTATAGTATTCTTTAATTCTATAAGTTTTTGAAATTTTTCTAGATCTTTATTAAAATTCTCCGTTTATGCATTGCTCCCCTGACCTCAGTAAGCCTCTTTATGACTATTCTTTTGAATTCCCTGTCAGGTTAATCACATATCTCCATTTCACTATAGTTGGTATTTGGACACTTACATTCTTTTATTTGGAAACTAATTCCCTATTCTTGATTTCCCTGACTCACTGTATTGGTTTCTGGCATTACATAAGACAACCTCCTGTACCAGTCTTGGTAAACTGGCCTCAGGTAGGAGATGTTTCTCCCAAATCCATCTGGTGAAATACTCCAAATATCTCTTAACTGTTTGTTCTTGTACAACCTGTTGTTTTGTTTTATGGCCTCCAGAAATTAGGGTGAGCAAATAATCTTGCCTTGAAAGAGGTGCCAGTCCCTCAGAATGCAACTGGTAGGGTAAATGTTTCATGTATACACTAGTTTCTTTTTTCCTTTTCAAGAAGCTGAAAGACAAAATTTATCTCCCACTGATTCTGCACCATACAAAATACATAAGTCATAGCAGATGCCTGTAATCTCATTCAGACTACTCTGAAACTGGGAGATAGCTTCTGAATGTTTTCAGGTTTGAAAATCATCTATTCTCAGTGGTCTAGAGAAACTCAAAAATGAAGAGCTCATTCAACTCCCAGAACTAGATGATTAAGTTGCCAGTAACTTGAGAGAGGGATTTAAAACATGGGGCAATCAATGCATGTACAAATTACTCCAAGGGAAAGTTTGTACAAATGGACTTATCACCAAAACAAGCCAGGTACAAAAGCATGAAAGGGTCCAATCTCCCAATCAGGCTCACAAAGGTCACACAGCCTTTTCCCAGAACATTTCTGAAAGCTTTGACTTAATCACTGGGGCAGTCTGAAGAAGAAATTGCAAAGAACATCTCCTCATTCTAAGGCTTCTAGAAGTCTCATGAACTCACTCCACGTAGAATCTCCAAATCAGCATGTATTGCTGGAAAAAGCCTGGAAAAAGGCGTGTAAAGTGCAGTTGCTCTCATGAAGGTTCAGAGAGGACTGTCTCTCAGTCTCCTTGCAGGATGAGATTGCAGAGATATATATCTGGCACAGCTGGGATGAAGGCATGGTGGGTTCTGACCCTTCCATTTCTCCTCATAGAGGTCTCTAGCCTCTATTGAGAGAATATAACAAGAGAATATAGGGCTGGGTTAACCACTGAAGCAATTCAATTAAGCCTTGAGGAGGTTTATTATTTATTTGCTGTATGGGTGCCTAGATGTAGACTTGTTGGAAGACAGAACCACAAGGAGATGCTGGAAAAGTATAGCCACACTATTTCCAGGAAGAAACTGGAGGCTAGACTGATCCCAGGAGATACAGCTGCTGGGAGTGCTCTGCAGTTGAAAATGGGAATTGGGGTTTGTGCATGACTGTACCTCAGCTTATCCTACCCATGTTGTGGATATTTATTCAGTCATCCAGGCATCTTTCAACTACAGTGTGGCTTTCTCTGGGATAAAATTGATCTATTTACATATGCATCTATGAATGAGGGATAGTCAGGCACCTTCAATTCTACCATGTGGCTCATATGACTCTCTAGAGCCTTTTCTGACATCCTAACACTCTATTTCATATTTATACTAACAAGAATATAAGAATATTATTTGCACATCTCTCTAACTTCATTCCATTTTTCAGCCATTCACATCTATAAATGATAAAAACAACAAAATCCTATACTTATTTACATAATTTTATATATTTTAAAACAGATGAGAGAAGAATGGTGAGAAAATATATTCTCAGTTATATTATCACCATTCTTTCTGGTTCTTTTCAGCTGCCCCTGTGGTTCTGAAATACCAGCAAAAATCATTTTCTTGCTACAACAAAGTTTTATTCTCAACCACATCCTTTGTGATTTTATTGTAAAATAAATTACACTTCTGTATGTTGTGGGCCCAAAAATACAGACATGAAAATGATGGCATAAATATAGATTATATAAATATTTACATATATAGCATGTAAGCTAATATATGTCAGTTAACATATAAAAAATACGCATGTGGACTATTGGTTTATAATTAATACATAATTATATGATTGGTCCTTTTTTATTTTTTCATGGGAATTTCAATTATGGTTTGGGGCCAGTGTTCATCAGCTTCAGAAACTACATACGCTTTTCTTGTAAGGTGGGTCTGCTAGGAACAAATTACTACATGTTCTTGATCTAGGAATGTCTTTACCATAACTTCATTTATTTTTTTACCTTATCTTACTTCTACACTATTAATATGTCATACCCCTTCATTCTGCATTCTTACTATATTATAGGGTCTCATTATTCTCTTGATACTTCCAAGATTTTCATTTCAGTGTTCATAATTTTACTAAGATGTGTCTGAGTAAGACATCTATTTACATTTACTGTACTTAGAATAATTTACACATCTTGGATGGTTAATTTTTTTCCCCTGAAACATAACTTTCAGGCATTAATTATTTAAATATCATTTCTTTTAAATTTTTTTTTAGTTTATCATTTTAAAGGTATGGGGCACAATTCAAGATTAGGTAGGTAAGTGGTCATCACGTACTTGTCAGTAAAGTTTGGTCCTCCCTTTGGTCCCCACTTTGCCTGGTTTGATGTTGCGTGCCCCCCTCCACCCAACGCCCCTAGCAGTGTCCTGCTACTGCCAAACCCTTTCTTATAGAGTTATGAAAAATGTTCAGGGTCTGCTTATAAGTGAGAACATTTGGAACTCAGTTCTTTGTTTCTGTGATAGATCACTGAGTGTAATAAGACTCTGAACCCATCCAAGTTACTGCATAGTCCATAATATAGTCCTTCTTTATGGCTGTGTAATATTCCATCATATGTACATTTTAAAAATCCAGTCCACTTCCAATGGGCACCATGGTTGGTTTCATGTTTTTGCTATTGTGAATAATGCTGCATAAACATGTAAGTGCAGGTATCTTTCTTACAGAATTATTTGAGTGCCTCCAGGTATATTACTAGAAGGGGGATTGCTGGGTTGTATGGAAGGTGAATTTTCACACCTTTTAGGAACTGCCACACTGTTTTCCACAGAGGTTGTATTAGATTACAATCCCACCAACAGTGTAGAAGCGTTCCCTTTTCTCCCGCATCCTCTCCAAAATCTGTTGTTCTTTGAGTTGTTGATGATGGTCATCGCGATTGGAGTTAGGTGGTATCTCAATGTGGTTTTAATTTGCATTTCTTTAATGATTAGTGAGGCTGACCAAATTTTCAGGTATCTGTTGGCTCTTGTACGTCTTCTGCTGATATGTCTATTCATATCTTTTGCCCACTTCTTAATAGAGCTATTTGTTTCTTTTTTCCTTTCACCATGTTTAAGTTCCTTGTAGAAGCCTGATGTTAGGCCTTTGTCAGACATACAGATGGCAAATGTTTTTTCCCATTCTGTGTGCCATCTCCCTGATCTCTTGATGGATTATTTTGCTTTGCAGAAGCTTGTCAGTTTGATGAGGACCCACTTGTCTATCTTATCTCTTATGGCACGCGCTTTGGGGGTTTTGATCAGGAATTGGTTGTCAGTTCCAATTTCCGTAAGGATGTCTCCTGCATTTTCTAAGGTTCTTATAGCTTGAGGTTTTATGTTTAGGTATTTGATCCATTTAGAGTTGATTTTTGTGTATGGTGATAGGAAGTGGTCCTGTTTCAATCTTTTACATGTGGTCAGCCATTTCTCCCAGCAACACTTACTGAATAGGTTCTCCTCTCCCCAGTGGTTGTTGGAGGCTTTGTCAAAGATGAGTTGGTTGAGAAATAGAGGTTTTGCTTTCAGAATCTCTATACTGTTCCACTGGTCCTATTCCTTTCTTGTACCAATACCAGGCTGTGTTGATTATTGTAGCCTTAATGTTTAAAGTCCAGAAGTATGATACAGCATGCTTTATTTCTTCTGCTAAGGATTGATTTGGCTATTCGTGTTCTTTTATGTTTCCATATGAATTCTGTATTGCCATTTCCAGGTCTGAGAAGAATGATATTGGTAATTTAATGGGTATTGCATTGAAGGTGTAGATTGCCTTGGGTGGGCTGGACATCTTAGCAATGTTGATTCTTCTAACCCATGAGCATGAAACGTTTTTTCATTCGTTTGTATCTTTTTTGATTTCTCTGAGCAGTGTTTTGTAGTTTTATTGTAAAGGTCTTTCACTTCTCTGGTTAGGAAGATGCTGAGGTATTTCATTTGTGTGTGTGTGTATGTGTGGCTATTGTGAATGGGACTGTGCTTTTTATTTGATTCTCTACCTGTTTGTTGTTGGTGTATAAGAATGTGACTGTCTTTTGCACATTAATTTTGTACTCTGAGACTTTGCCAAATTCCTTTATCAGTGCAAGGAGATTTTGACAGATTCCCTTGAGTTTTCAAGGTATAGGATCATATTGTCAGGAAAGAGGGATAACTTAACTTCCTCTTTTCCTATTTGGATACCCCTGATTTCTTTCTCTCGTCTGATTGCTCTGGCTACGACTTCCAGTACCATGTTGAACAGGAGGGGTGAAAGTGGGCAGCCCTGTCTTGTTCGTTTGCAGGGTAAATGCTTGCAATTTCTGTCCATTTAGCAATATGTTGGCTGTGCGTTTATTGTAGATGGCTCTCACGATTTTGAGGTATGTCCCCTCTATGCCTAGGTGTTCAAGGGTTTTTATCAAGAAGGGATGCTGAATTTTACTAAAAGCCTTTTCTGCATCTGATGATATAATCATGTGGTTCTTATTTTTACAGCTGTTGATGGACTTATTTACGTTTATGAACTTGTGGATGTTAAACCAGCCCTGCATCCCAGGGATGAAGCCTACTTGGTCATGGTGGATGATTTTTGAGATGTGTTGTTGGATCCAATTTTCTAGAATCTTGTTGAGAATTTCTGCATCTATATTATTCATCATGGATGTTGGCCTGTAGTTCTCTTTTTTTACTGGATCTTTACCTGGTTTGGGTATCAGTGTGATGATAGCTTCATAAAATGAATTGGGGAGAGTTCCATCACTCTTGATTGCCTGGAATACTTTCAGTAGGATTGGTATCAGCTTCTCCTTGTATGTTTTGTAGATTTCTGCTGGAAAGCCATCTAGTCTTGAGGTTTTTTTGGTAGGTAGTTTTCTTATGACAAAGTCAATTTTCTGGGTTGTTATTGGTCTATGTCATGTCTCAATTTCTTCTTGTTTCAACCTTGGGACGTTGTGTGATGGCAGAAAGTCCTCCATCTCCTTTAGGTTTTCGAGTTTGTTTCCATACAGGTGTGCATAGTATTCTCTGATAATCTTTTGTATTTTTTCAGGATCAGTTGTGACTTGATCTTTTTTGTTTCTGATTGTGTTTATTTGGGCTTTCTCCTCTCTTTTTATTGGTCAGTCTGGCTAGGGGGTCCATCAGGTTTGTTTATCCTTTCAAAGAACCAGCTTTTTGTTTTGTTGATTTTTTTCTATGATATTTACCTATGTCCCATACTTGGGCTTTTCCTTTGGTGTCCAGATTCTTCTGCTGAAGTTAGGGTTTTTGGTGTTCTTGTCTTTCGAGCTCCCTTAGGTGATTTGTTAAGCTGTTAACTTGTGATCTTAATTTTTTTTTTTTTTTTTGGAGTTGGGAGTCTCACTCTGTCACCCAGGCTGGAGTGCAGTGGCATGCTCACGGCCACCACAGTCTCGACTTGCTGGGTTTAGGTGATACTTCCACCTCAGCCTTCTGAGTAGTTGGAACTACAGGGACGAGCCACAACACCCGCCTAATTTTTCATGATTTATTGTAGAGACAAGATCTCACCAAATTGCCCAGGCTGGTCTCCAACCCCTAGCCTCAGGCAATCCTCTCACCTCGGCCTCCCAATATACTGGGATTACAGGCTGAGCCACTGTGCCTGGCTGTGATCTTAATTCTTTAAATATTATTTCTATCAGCTTCTATTTTCACATTCTGTCAATGCCATTACACATATATTGGTATTCTCAATTGCTTCCTGTATTTTTCTGAATGTATATTTTATCTACTGCTTATTCTGTATTTTTTAAATTGAATGATTTTTATTAGTCTATCTTCAAATTCACTGATTGTTTATTCTACATGTTAAAGCCGCTGTATTGAATGTTAATTTTTAATACTGTACCTTACAACTCCAGACTTCCATATGGTTCTTTTCTATAATTCCCACTTATATACTGATATGCTCTATTTTTAAAAATATTGTAATTGTATTATTACTTCCTCAGGCATGGTTTCCTCTAGCTCTTTTGAGGTATTTATATGGCCAATTAAAAATATCTGTATACTTTGTAACACAACAAGGCCTTCAAAGGCAGGGATTTTTTGACCATCTTTTTCTTCTTTATGGTCGCATTTCCTTATTTCTTGGCATACTGCAATTATCTTTGTTGTTGAAAATTAAACATTTTTTACTCCATCAACAAGGGTACCTGTATAATCAACATTTGTAAACCTAACCCTGAATTGTACCCCACATCTTTTAAACAAAAATTTTAAAAAGAAAATTAAACATTTTAAATTACATTTGGTAGGAATAGCTGCTTAGTGCCCACCACTCCAGGACAGGGTGTTACTGTTCCCTATCTTATGTTTACTAGTTGACAGTAATATTGAAATCAATGATGTCCCTCATTAGAGGGCACAGCCCTGGAAATGAGCACAGTTAAAATGAGATGACAGTGGTTTATCAGGGCTCACTTTTTTCTTTTATCATACTGAGATGTTAGTCTGCATTAAATTATTAAGCCTGATCTTTCTGTTGTTTACAGTAATGCCCTGAGAAAATACATTCTGACCAAATTCTGAGGCTTTAGCAGTGATACTTTCTGGGATCAATCTTTATTCTGACACCAGGAATTCTCATTTTAGCTTTTCTCCTGGTTCTCTGCTGAAAATTAGTGGCCTGGTATAGCAGTTTGCTCTCATGAAACTAACAACTATATATAGCTACCATTCTGTTCATGTAGTAAGCTATATCTTCCCCAATTATGTTTTAAATACAGAATTTCAGAGCTCTGTTCTTATGTCCTTTCTGTCCCACTTGGTAAAATCTTTATACTTATAGCCACTGAGTTAAAGATGGGACAGTGGCTACCTTCTCTCAAAGCAACAATCAAACTTTACAAGCTGGGAACTGGGCGTGCCTGTTTTCTTTTCAACAGGCCCAACATAAACTTCATTGCAACAAGGAAGGAGAATTGAGAGCTATGTATTGTAAGTACACCAGGCCTTAAGAAAAGCTTCTACTTTACATAAGAATTGAGTAAAATACATAGCCCTCACAGCCGCAACTGTCTGTAAGTTAGCGTCTGAACAGTGAAGCAGAGAAGACAGCAATGAAGCCATTATGTCATTTCTAATTTTAGACTTCCACTGTTAGCTAAAAGAGAGGAAGCCCTGTATGTTTGGTTGCACACACCTAGAGTAAAGTCTTGGTTAGGTCAACCTGAGATACAGGGAGGCAGTGGGCGGTGGTTCATACAACAAATAATCTCTAATTTGCAGACTTTTAGTAATTTTTTTCTATATTTCATCATTTACTGTAAGTCCCTAGGAAAATTTCCAGAGGTGTAAAATGGTTAGAGTTTTTTACAATCTTCACCACTCATGTTTCTTTCACCAGAAAGTAGATCCACAGAGCTTCTTATGCTGCCATTCCAAAAAAGGAACTACCAAAATTTCACAAGGTTTGAAGCTTGGCTCTCATTGTCAATTCCCTGATAAATCATACTTTCAATACAGCATGACTCTTTATCTAAGAAATTAGTCTAATTGGCATTTTAAAGTTTAGGGGAGGTTGTTATTAAGTAGTTCTTTTATATTCCAAAACTGGAGATCAATTGCTTAGGTAAAGTATGCTTTAAAAAAAATTGGGGGTATACTTTTTATCTCATTAGACTGCAGATTATACTACCAAGGTTTTGCTACAAACTATTGAATTTTATTACACTGTTGACATTTACAACTATTTTTCTTAACATTTACTTTTTCCTTATGGATATGCAAAGGTACATCTAATGAAATAACTGGATTACCATCAAAATCTCACCATTTTTGAGGAAAAAATATCCTCTTGAGCTGAGCAATCTAGCTACCAAGAATTTGTTACTAACACAAACAATACAAAGAGTTTTCACATATTTAAACAAAAGTAAACATAGACCAAATTTGAGGCTCTGCATATTTTTTCACTATGGTAATGAGTAATGAATAAGTAATCATAACATTCCAATGACTGAACATCTATTTACCAATTTTCTTGGATTTATAATTAGTGTTTATGCTCAATATTAACTCTAAATATCTTTACATTTGTATAATACATTATATGGACAACATTTCAGCTATATTATCACATTTAATTCACATGTTTGAATCATTACTGATAATCCATGTAAACATATGAAGATCACGTTTACATCTGTGAAGCCATTGTTAAGGAAAGCAAATTCAAAACATGTTAGAGGTAAAAGAGGTTTTGACCATAAGGAGCTATACCAACTTACTGAACACATAAGAAAAAATTATAAACATTATTGAAGTGCCTTGTAAGGGTTAATTTAAAAAGCAATGGAAAAATATGTAACTCTACTTTTGAAAATGACTGGAGAATGTACAATACAAATGTTGAGGAGTTTCAGCATTGGTATGTTACTTAAATATAGATTAAGAAATATATGACAGCAGGGTGCGGTGGCTTATGCTTATAATGTCAGCACTTTGAGAGGCACAGGCAAGAGGCCTGCCTGAGCCCAGGGGTTTGAGACCAGCCTGAGCAACGTGGCGATAAATCAAATAATTCATCTCTACAATAAATCAAAAAAATTAGTTAGGCATTGTGGCGCACGCCAGTGGTTCCAGCTACTTGGAAGGAAGAGGTGGAAGGCTCACCTAAACCCAGTAGGTTGAGGCTGTGGTAGCTGTGAGCATGCCACTGCATTGCAGCCTGGGCAACAGAGTGAGACTCCTATGCAAAAAAAAAAAAAAAAAAACAAAAAAAACAAGAAAAGGAAATATATTACAAAAATATACACAGAAGACAGTACAAGCTTAACGTATATTTATGGAATAATTAAACAAACCAATATCTTTAGTGGGCCCCTTTGTGCCGTTATAATTTTATCTTATACCCAAAAAGAGCCACTATACTGACTTTTGGTAAATACATTCTGCTGCTGTGCTAAACATTATGTTAGATTCATTTATAATATATAGTTGTAGTTCATTCATTTTCATTTCCTGTTTATTGAAACTAGAGGTTTACCAACGTTGTTGATCTAGTAAAAAATGAGATTTGGGGTTTTTAAAGTTTTTTTATTACCATTTTGTTTTCCATATCATTGATTTCTACTCTATTGCTTTCTTACGTCTACTTACTTTGGGTTTACTTTGCTCTTCTTCTAGCTTCATAACACTGCTTTAGCTATGCTGTATGTATTCTGACATGTTGTATGATCATTACCATTCTGTTCAAATATTTTTTTTTTTTTGGTGACATAAAAATTATGTTTATTCTACTATTAGTAAAAAGATTTTGACATATAATAACACAAATATTTATATGCACTTATTTATAAAATAGTTAGGCAGACAGACGTAGATTTTCTATGCTTAAATATACACAAAATAAAAATTTTTTAAGTCAAAAATATAATCAATAAAAATAGATGTTCACATTTTTATAGGTACCAAATGAATCTGTCTTATTTTTTTTTATTAAACATATTTTTTTATTTTAAAACTATGGGGTACAGTTAAGGGTTAGGTATACAAATATGCATCGTTCAGGCACCCTTGTTGATAAGGGCTGTCCCCCCCACCCCCAGACAGATATTGACTACCGTTAATTCCACCACCCTTCCCTGCCTGTCCCCCGCTCCACAAAGTATTTTCTAATGCCCCGTGTGATTTCCTTTTGACTGATGAATCATTTAAAATTGTGTTGTCTAATTTCCAGTTATTTGGGGCATTCCTAAATATTTTATTTTTATTGGTTTCTATTTTAATTCTTTTGTGGTCAGAAAACATATATAGATTTCAATCATTTAAAGTTTATCCAGACATTTCATGGTCCACCATGTGGTCTATGTTGTTGAATATATGACGTACGTTTGATAATAATGTCTCCTGTCCAACGCTGGATTGTAGTGTTCAATAACTACCAATTATATTGAGGTGGGTCACAGTATTCCTCAGATCTTCTATGTCTTTACTGATTTTTTTTTTTATGGCTAGATACTCTATCAATTGCTCAAACCAGAATGGTAAAAATCTCCAGCAGTAATTCTACTATCTCTTTTCCTCCTTAATTTTGTCAGTTTTTGCAGTATTTATTTTTAAATTGTTATTAGTCATATATATTTATGATTCCTATGGCTTCTTAATCAATTGATGATGCTTTTTGCATTATGAAAGATCCCTCTTTATTTCTAATAATGCTATCTTATGGTCGATTAAATCTGATGTTAATAGCACCTCTCCCCAGCCTATCTGTACCTTTATATTTTAGGTAAATCTCCTGTTGACAGCACATAAACGGCTCTGGCTTTTAATTCATCCTGAAAATCCCTGACTTTTAATTGTAGTATTTAGCCCATTAACAATATAGTTGCTTAAGACTCTCTTTATTTCTTTCTTTCTATCTGCTTTCTCTGTTTTTGGATCTTCCATTCCCCTTTGCAAACAGGAATGTGTTACTCAAATTACAATTTCAGTGTCTACTTAAATTAGGATTTTTACTGAGGTAGCATGCAGTAAAAATATAGAATAAATAAATAAAACTAAACAAGTCTAAGACGTAAATAAAAGATTGTCAAGGGGCAAATTCATCTAACATATACACACTGAGAATACCATATAATAACATGAAAACTACAATGATTTGTACTCAGCTTTGGAATACACGAAAATGTTATGTTTGGTAGTGCCAAAAATTTACAATATTTCACTGATAACAAAATAAAACAGAAAGGTACTAACTCTGTAAAAACTACAGAGCTTTTTTCCAATTTTCCTTATTCCATTTCAGGGATTGATACTATCATCTCTCAAAATTATCATAAGTATCAATCTAATAAATACTTCCTATCCTTTTTCTCTCTGAACCGGCTTTTTTTTGGTCTGTGCTTTTTCCTAAGATGAAAGTAAGTTTTATTTGAAGGCTCCTCTTTAAAAAAATTTTTTAAAATCTAAATAATAATAAGATTTTTTAAAAAGACTTATGTTTTTTAAAAATAAAACAATACAGACAATTACAAATAAGAAAGCAATAAATTACCAAAAGATGACGTCATCTAAAAGCAGGTTTAACAATTAAAAGCAGGTTTTATCATCTAAAAGCAGCTTTTTGACATTTCTTCACATATAACTTAGAAAAATACAGATATATTTAAAACATAGGCAGAAATAATTTCATTAACCTGGAATTACACCAAATGGCTGCTGGAGAGAAGGGAACTGACTGAAAAGAAGCACAAGAAACCTTTCAGTGAAGGAAATATTTTCTATTTTGCAAAACGGAACATTCACAATGCATTTTCACACATGTGAATTATACCTCAATGTTTTAAAATGAAATTGTATATGCTTTTAAATTATTCTATTTTATGTTACTTAACAAAAAGATAAGCTAAGATTACAGCAAAATAACCGTGATAAAAATTACTGAAGTTTAGATGTTATTTCACCTGAAATATAAACAAAGCCCCAAAAAAGACCGCCAAAAAAGGTTTTTAAAGAAAAATAATTCGAGGGTAAAACATTGTAAATATATTTTTACCACATATTAACTTTAGAGTAAGTACTGTTACCATACAATTAAGAATGAGATTATCAGACGGGCTCGTGGCTCAGCCTGTAATCCCGCGCCTTTGGGAGGCTGAGGTGAATGGATTGCCTGAGCTCGCGGGTTCGAGACCCGCCTGGGCAACTTGGGAGACCTCATCTCTACAATAAATCAAAAATTAGCCGGGCATGGTAGCGCGCGCCTGTAGTTCCAGCTACTTGGAAGGCTGAGGGGGAAGGATCACCGGAGCCCAGCAGGTTGAGTCTGCGGTGGCCGAGAGCGGCCACTGCACTCCAGTCTGGGTTACAGAGTGAGACTCCAACTCAAAAAAAAAAAAAATGAGATTATCACTCAATAATTATTACTACACCTCCCAAAACAACAAGTTTCTATGGCTCATCTATTTCTACTTTGCCAGGGTTCATAAACATATTGTTGTACAACCTTAACTATCTCAGTTGTTCTTCTGGTTCAATGCTTACATGGTTTCAAGATCTTTTGTCACAGTTCCTCTATTTTGTAGTCTTTATTTTCATTTACTTCATGGTAGACTACATTTCACTGTTAAATACCTTTATCAAAAAGGGTTTACAGATGCTAATTTCATGAGTCATTTTATATTTGATAATTCCTGCCTGTCTTTGTAATACTCGCAAGCCAACTTGTCTGCTTATTAAAAAACTGTGGTGAGTTCCAGTCACGACGGTAAACTTAAGTGCTACAGAAAACCCCATGTCAACCCACACAAAATAGAAATGCTAAATAAATCAGAACACACTAAAAGAAGAGAAGAAATACCTGTATTACAACTCAGTAAGGTGACATCACCAGTGATTACATGGCTATAAAAGGAATGACAAGTGAATTTTTCAAACAATGTATGTCAATACACTCAATGACTAAAATAAAAGACACATTTCTTAAAAGATGCAACTACCAAAGCACACTCAAAAAATAAACAATCTGAATGCTCGTGTATCTATTAAAGACATTTAATTAGCAGCTTGAAAACTTCCAAAAGAAAAACATGAGGCCAGGCCGGGAGCTCACACCTGTAATCTCAGCACTTTGGGAGGCTGAGGCAAGAGGATTGCCTGAGCCCACAGGTTTAAGACCAGCTCACCAGCAACTTGGTGAGCCCTCATCTCTACAATAAATCAAAAAATTAGTACACACCTGTAGTTCCAGCTGCTTAGAAGGCTGAGGTGGAAGGACCAGCTGAGCCCAGCAGGTAGAGGCTGCAGTGCCAAGAGTGTGCAGGCTCTCACACTCCAGCCTAGGCGACAGTAACAGAGTTGAGACTCTGACTTAAAAAAAAAAAAAGTCACGCCTAAATGTTTCACTGGTGAATTCTACCAAATATTTGAAAATAAAATAATAGAAATCCTCAAAAATTATTACAGAAAACTGAAGAGGCATTATAATACTTAATTTCCAACTCATTTTAATGAGACCAAAAACACTCTGATACTAAAACCGCACAAGGCACTATAAGAAAAGGGCCTGTTTCTTTTTTTTTGAATCAGAATCTCACTCCGTCGCCCAGGCTGGAGTGCAGTGGCATGTTCCTGGCAACCGCAGCCTCAACCTGCTGGGCTCTGGTGATCCTTCCGCCTCAGTCTTCCAAGTAGCTGGAACTACTACTACCATGCCTGGCTAATGTTTTATTTATTGTAGAGACGAGGTCTTGCCAAGTTGCCCAGGTGGGTCTCGAACCCTCAAGGTCAGGCAATCCACTCTCCTCAGCCTCCCAAAGTGCTGGGATGACAGGCTGAGTCACCCAGCCCGGCGCAGGCCTGTTTCTTAACTAAAAATACAATCAATGTAGCTCAATATGTTAAATTTTTAAAAATATGTTATCACCTCAACAGACATAGAAATACCATTTGACTACCCTGAATTGTACCCCACATCTTTAACATAAAATTTTAAAAAAGGAAAAAAATATAGTTGATGATCATGGGGAAAAATGCCATTTGACTAAATTTAAAAGCCATTCAACACTTACAACTCTCATAAAACTAAAGAATAAAAAAGAACTTAATTAACCTCATAAAAGAAATCTGCAAAACAATAACAAACACCTATAACTAAAACTACACTTAATGATGAAAGATTGAATGTTTCTCCAGAAGGTAAGAATAAGACAAGAATCCCCATTCTGATTATTTCTTTTTTTTTCTTTTTCTTTGTGTTTTTTGAGTCAGAATCTCACTCTAAGGCCACTCTCAGGCACCGGAGCCTCGACCTGCTGGGCTCAGGTGATCCTTCCGCCTCAGCCTTCCAAGTAGCTGGAACTACAGGCACACGCCACCATGCCTGGCTAATTTTTTGATTTACTGTAGAGACACGAGGTCTCGCCATGTTGCCAAGGCTGGTTTCGAACCCCTGGGCTCAGGCAGTTCTCTCACCTCTGTCTCCCAAAGTGCTGGATTACAGGCATGAGCCACCACACCCAGCTTATTCTCGTTATTGCTATTCAACATCTTTCTAGGAGTTCTAGGTAGTAAATAAGGGGAAAAAATTAAAGACAATAAGATTGGGAAAAAAGTAAAATAAACTGTCTTTATTTGCAAGTGAATGATCCACTTTTGTAGTTCTATTGTGGAATCCTTACCTTTAACCTATGAATGCAACAATAAAACTACTACAACTAACAAAAATCAATACCCAAGTATCAATTGCTTATTTATATACTAAAAACGTAAGAAAACTCCATTCTTAATAGCATCAAAAATAAAACATGAATAAATTTAACAAAAGAAGAGACAGATTTATACATTAGAAATTGCAAGATACTGCATGAAAAAATTGAATGTAATACATAAATGGAAGGAAATACATGGAAATCCTTGTTCATGGATTAAACAATGCAGTATGTCATTATAAAGGCAAGTGTCTCATCATACTGATATATAAATTCAATGCAATCTTCATTAAAATTCCAGCAGGCTTTTTTGGAGAAAAGTGGCAAGCTGATTTTAAATGTAAAAGGTGTGGAATACCTGAAATAATTTTAAAAAACAACAAAGTAGATCTTTCACTACCCAGTAAAACTATAGTAATCAAGATGGTATAAAACTGATGAACGATTAGACACAGAAAGTTACTGATGCTGGACTCCATCAAAATTAAAAATGTTCATGTTTCAAATGATACCATGAAGAAAATAGTAACATAAGACACAGACTGGGAAAAATGTGAGTAAACCAAATTTCTGAAAAAACATTTATGTACAAAATATACGCTTAAGACACTTAAAATGCAATAACAACCTAATTTGAAATGGAGAAAAGATTTTAAAAGATATTTCACCAAAGACATCCAAATGACCAGTAAGTAAATGAAACGATGCTCAATCTCATTAGAGTTTAAGGAAATGCAAAATATAATCACAATGAGATAACACTTCATACCAACTAAAATGATTTGATCAAAAAGATTGGTAATAAGTGATGATGATGTGGAGAAATGTTAACTCTCAAACATTGCTAGTGGAAATGTTAAATAGTAGAAGCACATTGATAAAGTTAGGCAGTTTCTTTCAAAGCTAAATGAACACTGTATACTCCAGCTATTCTATTCCAAGGGATCTACTGAAGAGAAATGAAAATATACTATGACACATACGAAAATGCTCAAAGCTGAGTATTAACAAGCTTGAGGAAACTTTTGGAAATAAGGAAATGTACTAAAATTGGATTGTGGCAACAGCTTCAAGCTATAAATTTACTAAAAATAGATAAATTCTGAACATACAATAGATAATTTTTATGACTGATATTATATCTTAATACTTAATAACCAAATTGAAATTTTGTTAACTAAAATATACAACTACCATAAAAAGATTCATTGGAGATATCGATAACAGAATGGAGACAAGCAAAACAGTCACTGAAGCTGAAGCTAGAACAACAGAAATTACTCACCCCGAACAATAGAAGTAGCAAATAGACTGAAACAAAACAAATAGTCTCAGGACCTATGGGACAATAGCAAAATGTCTAACATACATGTCATCAGAGTCTCAGAATGAGAAAAAAAGAACTGTACAGAAAAAAAGAGAATAACACCAAAAACTTCCCAAATTTGATGAGAGATAAACCCACATATTGAATACTCTCATTAAAGCCAAATAATATCAACTGAAAAAAACAAATCCAGAAATACCACAATCAAACTCCTGAAAACCAAAGATAAAGAAAAAAATATGGCCAGGTGCAGTGGCTCACACCTATAATCCTAGCACTTTGGGAGCCTGAGCCTTCTGGTTCGAGACCAGCCTGGGCAACTTGCCACTGCACTTGGCTAGAGTAATATATTTAAAGTGCCAGCATGGGGGGGGGATTAACAGTAGCAAATATCTGTCTGGGGATGGGAAAACACCTCTTATCAACAGGGTTCCTGAATGAAACGTAATTGTACACCTAACCCTTAACTGTACCCCACAAAACCATAATAAAAAATATGGATAAAAATAAAATAAAATAAAATTTTTAGAAAAAATAAATAAATGAAGAAATATGATACAGGTAAAAAATCTGGATCTAAAGAATAAGATGAACAGCAAAAGAAATAAAATAATGAAAGCTAAAATAGTCATTTTCCCCCTTATTTTAATTGACCTAAAAGATAACTGACTGCTCCAGGAAATGAAAGTATAAATATATAAAATACATAAATTATGAAATACTTAAGTGTATAAAAAGTATGACAATGATAGTCAAAGGTGAAGAGAGAATAAGTGAAAGTATACTATTAAAAGATATTTATAAGTTGGGCTCGGTGGCTCAGCCTGTAATCCCTCACTTGGGGAGGCTGAGGTGAGTGGATTGCCTGAGCCCACGGGTTCGAGACCCACCTGGGC